>NC_068571.1:11366758-11676524 GCF_025698545.1 Gossypium raimondii
TTCATATCGTCCTACCCCATTCAATGAAATATGATATGCTTGTAATAGAACAGTGCAGAAATAGTAAACATGCTTAATACATACTCAGTAGGGCAGAAACATGAATAGTAATAACAATTTATCAAAATTTTGGTGGTAGCAGACATGTAATATTTACATATCATACAATATAACAGTAGCAATTCAATCATTAAATCATAGATCCAAAATAAACATAATATCAGGGACTCAAATGAGTGAACAAAAACTCTAAAAACAATTCAAGGACTATATAAGGACTAAATTGAATAATTCACAAATTTATGGGTAAAACTATAAAACAGGGGTCACACGGCCGTGTAACAGCCTGATGTCGTATGGAAAACGATAATTTACCCTACAAGAAGGACACAGTCATGTGGCAAGTCATGTAACAGGCTGAGGCCGTGTGGAAGACGAACTACCCTACAATTTATAGGGACGCATGGTTGTGTGGTACACCCGTGTGGGAGACCGTGTGGCCCTTAACCTACATACGATCACCACCAATTCACCTTTCACCATGAGTCTGGTTGACGCTTCCCACGATCAAATTTGATCTGATTCACCTAGATTCGATCCTTCAACGACAAATACACACAATTAACGATTGATATCAAGATTTTGACAAGATTATCAAAGATTTAGCAAGAACAGTAAAAGATTGATTAATCAAACGAAAAATTAGCGTCGAATAATAATATTATGGAAATACAAGAGCTAATCATTGAAACGAGGTGTACTTATCATTTCTTGGCAAATATACAGATGCTATTGATGGCAATTTCAAAATCAATAGAAAACGATTGAGCGAGGGATAATTTGATACAGGAAAGCAAAATAATCAATAGCAATAGGATGAAAATATGGTGTAAAAAATAGGAAAAGAAGAAAAAAAGGATAGGAAATAGAAATGGGAAGGCAAAATTCTATTAGGAATTGAAAAGAAAAGCAAGGTGCAAACTCTAATTAGGAAGAAGTGAGTTAAATATCTAGGGTTTGTAAACCCTAGGGGTGATAATGGTAAATATCCTATGATTTGGCCGAAATTAAAAAAAAATGAAATAAGGAAAAAGCCTCTTAAACCTAAGACCTCCAAGGGGAGGAATTAACAATTAACCATCAAACTTAAGACTCGTTTCTTGTTTAATTTTAATTTCTAACCATATATGATTTGAGGTGTGACATACTTTGTGATGTACAATCTAAAAACAGATAAAACAATTTAAATTATTGGCTTTTTTTTAATGTTGGAGTGGAAGTTATGTTTTTAGGGTAGGTGGGGTAATTATTTTAAAATATGGTTTTTAAAATATAAATATGGTAGTTTTTTTAAAAGATTGTTAACTTTTTAATATTATATAAAAATATAAAATACATAAATATTTTTTTGGTATTCTTTATGTTCGTTTTATGGTTCATGTTTTGGGATATTCTTTATATTAAAATAAATAAATACTTTTATACAAATATTTGGGTTTTTTTTTTAATTTCGATTTTTAATCTTGCCTTAACTAAGATGATATTTGATTAAGTTGATATTTAATTCTGACGTGCGACGCATCACTGTAGACTACAAATTCTTTACTAGATTCAGGCTGTATCAGTACAGGAGCTTGAGTTAGAACACAGTTGAGCTTCTCGAAGCTCGATTGTTACGTATTAATCCAAATAAAAAGAACACCCTTGCGCAGAAGCTTAGTCAAAGGAGCTGCAATCAGAGAGAACCCCTCGACAAACCACCGATAATAACCCGCAAGACCCAGAAAACTGCGGATCTCAGATACGTTCTTAGGTTGTTTCCAATTAAGCACAGCCTCGATCTTTCTCGGATCAACTCGAATCCCCTTAGTAGAAACTACGTGCCCCAGAAAAGTCACCTCACGTAACCAGAACTCACACTTGCTCAACTTAGCGTAGAATTGTTTCTCATGGAGTATCTGAAGCACTACTTTCAGATGTTCATCATGCTCATCCTCGGTCTTAGAGTAAACCAAAATATCGTCAATAAAAACCACAACGAACTGATCTAAATATGGCTGAAAGACTCAGTTCATCAGATCCATGAATGCAGCCGAAGCATCTATCAGACTAAAAGGCATAACTAGGAACTCGTAATGTCCATAACGAGTCCTAAATGCAATCTTACGAACATCAGTTTCCTTAACTCTAAGTTGATGGTATCCAGAATGAAGATCTATTTTTGAGAATACTAAAGCCTTTCGGAACTGATCAGACAGATCAACTATCCTCGGATGTGGATACTTATTCTTCACCGTCAGTTTATTCAGTTGCCGATAATCAATACACATCCTCATGGTCCCATACTTTTTTAAAAAAAAATCGGTGCCCCCACAGAGACACACTAGAACGGATGAAACCACGATCTAGAAGCTCTTGAGGTTGAGCCTTAAGCTCTGCAAGCTCTTTTGGTGCCATATGGTATGGAGCAATAGACACCGAGGTTGCACTGGTAAAAGCTTGATGGTGAACTCAACTTCTTGATTCAGAGGTAAACCTAGTAACTTCTCAAGAAAGACATTCGAAAAATCCCCCACTGCGTTAATATCCTCGATAGAAGAGTCTCTAAAAACAGAAATACTGACGTAAGCCAAATATGCCTCACACCCTTTGTGAATCAGTTTCTCAGCCACAAGAGCGAAGATCACATTGGATAGATAATCTCGACACTCGTCGATCACAACCACTTCCTTATCATCCTTGTTCCTTAGAACGACCCTCTTAGTCGCGTAATCCAAATTAACTCAGTGCTTGACCAATCAGTCCATACCTAGAATTAAGTCGAATTCCCCAAACAGAAGCTCCATAGATTTGCCAGAAATACAGCCCCTTGCACCACTAACATAACTTTCCTATAAAGTTTACTAACCCGAACAGACTGTCTCAATGGACTCAGTACAGTAATCTCACTAGAAGTGCTCTCGATCGAAATCCCTAGGTTTTCAGAAACAGAACTAGCTACATAGGAGTGTGTAGAACCTATGTCTATTAGAGCAGTATAAGGTACATCAAAAATAAAGAACGTACCCGTGATAACATCAGGAGCGTTTCTATCCTCTTGACGTCGAGCAGCATAAACTGGTACAAGTTGCCTCGCCTCAGTCTGACTAGCACTTTTGTCTGGTGCTCTCTGTCCATGGCCCGTGCCATTACCACCCCTAGTCGGTCTACGGCATCTAGATGGCTACTGAGCTGTCCTCTGATGCCGTACAGAACCCGATCCTGAAGTTTCCATCTAATCAGCCCACACTCTCTAATACAATGCTTCAAATATCCACACCTCAAGCAAGCCCCTAACCTCCTACAACACTCACCCGGATGGCGCCTACCACAGTCACTACATGGTTGAATCATAGTAGAAGCAACAGGAACCCCCACTCTAACAGGCCCATCAGTCCTGGCCCGTTTCTTAAGCCTCTGAATTGAACTAGAATGCTCTAAATCCCTCTTATTCTTACCTCTCTCACGGTACCTATTCTGGCGCTCCACGCACTTAACCTCTTCGGCGATCTTCGCCTTATCAACTAGAACAGCAAACTCTCGCTCCCTTTAGGGAGCAATCAGATCCTCAAATTATCTCTCAAACTATCCTCAAAACGGATGCATTTCTCATACTCAGATGGCACCATGCCTCGAACGTAGCGACTCAACCTCAGAAACTCGGCCTCATACTCGGCCACAGATCCATCACCTTGCATGAGATTCACGAACTCATGCCCTACAAGCATCTATATAGCTCATGCCCACATACTTTCCCTGAAAGACATCTTAAAAAATCTCAGTTTAGACGATCCTGCTGAGTACCCTTCTCAACAGGTGACCACCACTGATATGCCTCGTCGCGAAGCAAAGAGGTTGCACCCTTAAGTTTCTGCTTAAGAGTACAGTCTATATCGTTCATGATCCTCTCGATGGCCTCTAACCAATAGTCGACCACAGTAGGGGAGACTCCAGTGCCACCCCTGAACAGCTCAGCACCATATGATCAGAGTCGTTCAATTACCGACCCACGTCCCTCAGATCCAGAATGAGGTCCAGCGACCCTCTCCAATACCCTCAACCTGGCTTGGGACAATACATCGTCCCCAGCCGAATGGGATTGAGACCCAATCTCAATAGTAGGCGAAATCAGTGTCTCATTTGTATCTAAATTTGACATACTACCTAGAAATGAATACTCAACTCAAGCTCCCCTACGACCTCTACCACGGCCACGAATACCACGTCTGCGAATTCCACGAGCGCTCATCGTAAATTTCAAATTTATCTACATTATAAAATTTTATGTATCAATTCCATATTTATTAGCAGATATTTTATGCAAAAATAATCAGAAGTTCAGAAATGTTTTCAAAGGTTTCAGTCTCTGACTATTTTAATACAGTTTCAGAAAGTACTATCTACAGTGTTTTTAGAATATACTACCTAATTTTAGAAATACTTACAGGATCGGCGCTGGAGACTCGGTGTACCACTTACTTTCTCAAAATTACTCAAACTATTTGAAAATTAATTTTTTTAAACAAAATTTTTGGAACCCAAAATTTCACAGCCCGAGTTTCACAACTTGGCACTGATACCACTAAATGTAACAACCCAAACCTGACCTAGGCGTTATGGCCGAATCTAGAGATGTCACAAAAAAGGGTTTGAAAATAGAGTTATTTCGATAAAGCCTTGTAACCTTTATTCTTTAAAATTGTTACTGAAAACGTCATTTAAGCAATTCATTGTCAAAACATAATTTATGGGGAAAGTTTTAGAAATCGTTCTATTTAATAATCCCAATCGTAATAACTTTTTTAGGAAACCGTTATTTTAGTAAAAACTATGTTTTCGAAGTCGATCGCCGCAAATAAAAAGTCAAGTCAAAATTCAAATCCCAAAATAAATTCAAACAGTCCGGAAAGTCCATAATTTACAAAACTCCTAGAAAACAATTCTTAATTAAATAAATAAATATCAAAATCTTAAGCAGTACGAACTCGTGGTCACCACGAGGCTCCATCACATCGATCCGCCTAAGTCTGTGGGTTACCTTAACAGAACAGACAATAGATGTGAGTTTTCATAAAGTCGGTGTGTAACCCAACAAAATTTAGAAATGCAGCTCATACAGATATCACATATACAGTCAAATTCGGAACTAAGTCATTTACAGATACAGATGACAGAATCAGATATGCAGAAGAGATATACAGAATCCTACCCCCATCCTCTACACTTCAACTCCGACCCTCCTAACATACCATGTGGGGTTAAAAACACCCACCCATCCCTACACA
The DNA here is from genome assembly GCF_025698545.1 of Gossypium raimondii. Classification (NCBI taxonomy): domain Eukaryota; kingdom Viridiplantae; phylum Streptophyta; class Magnoliopsida; order Malvales; family Malvaceae; genus Gossypium; species Gossypium raimondii. The sequence goes on from NC_068571.1 coordinate 11,372,083, forward strand.
CCATATCGTGTCGTTACGACACATTAGATAAAGTGCAGCCAAGCTGCCAGAACATAGGCAATCAATGCCATACAGAACACTTCTTTCACATATGCAAAACTGACCTCAGTCACAGATACAAATATATAGATACAGTAATTCCATGTATAACATGCTCATATACGAATGTCATATATATAATTAACAGATTAACCGGACATACATAACAGTGTCCAACTTATAGCAGAATAACAGAACACATAATTTTAGGGTTTGGTTAGCCCTTATTGACCCTACGTAAGCCCACAGTCGATCGAAACGACCTGTGCGACCCTAAGGAAAATTTTAGAATTATGGGCCCACATGTCTGTGTGGGCTCACATGCTCGTGTAGCCCACATGCACGTGTAGCCCACACGCCCAACTTGGCCCATACGCCTAACTTGGCCTAGCCCGTGTGGCCACGTCACCACACGGTCATGTCCCATACCTTCATCGACCACATGGTCGTATCTCGCACACGGCTAACCACACGGCCAGGCACACGCTCGTGTGGTGTCGATAGAATAGTTTTTTGGCTTTTTTCAAAGCTCAATTTTTTGTGTTTCGAGTACACACCTGGTATGGTTTTCGATGCGAAAACACTCCTGAGCATAACAACACTTAAAATTTGTAACAACCTAATTTTAGGGTTAGTCAGAATAGTGGTTTTGGGACCACAATCTGAGGTCAAAATAATTATTTTATTATTTTATTAATTTTTACAATATGATAGAATGTTCGTGTGAAAATTTCGTAAAGAAATTTTACCGTTTGAGTGGTTAATTCGATAAAAAGGACTAAATCACGTAAAGCGTAAAACTTGTGTTCTATTAGCTAAAAGAGTCAAATATCTATAGAACATTAAATTAAAGGTTCTTATGTGATAATTAGCCCATTTATGGGTTAGTAGATTATAGTGGAGTGGCATTTGGTATAATTATTAATGTTATTAAAGGTTAAATAATTAAAAAGGCAATTATATGTTAAATTAAATAAAACAAACAATTTGTATCATGTTTCTTCTTCATTTTTACAACCGAATATGGAAGAAAAAGAAACCTCCATGGATGCATAACATTCGGCCAAGCTTTCTAGCTAAATTGTAAGTCTATTTTTGTCCCCTTTTTAATGATTTTTATGTTTTTGATACTGTTGCTTCGTAATCTAGCTAGTTCGTACCTCCGATTTCGATACTGTTAAAGATTTTGATAGTTTCCATGGTTGAATGCATGTGTTAATTAATGTTTGATGATGAAATATGAAATTTTGATGATAGTTTTACATGTTTAGTAAAGTGATTTTGAGGAAAAATGTCAATTTTGGACTAAATTGAGAAAAATGATAAATCATGTGGTAAAAGTGTGAATAAATGAAAATTTTGGGCTGTTATAGCCATAATAAAAATTCGGCTAGCTTGGGTTTGTGTTTAATTTCATGAAATTGTGATTTTATGTGATAAGGACGAAATTGTAAAAATGTGAAAGTTAATTGCAAAAATGTGAAAGTTTAGGGGAAAAAGTATAAAATTGCCCTAATGTGTAAATTGTGTTAAATTGAGTGAATTAGTGATTAAATAAGTAAATTTTGTTATTATTTGATTTAGAAAAACAAGATTTGGACTTAGAAACGGGAGAAAAACTACGTATTAGATTAGTCGACTTAATTCGTCATTTCAGCGAACGAGGTAAGTTTGTATGTTAAATAATGTTCTTAAATTGTGTTCTAAATGTTCATTTATTATTGAATTGAATTGAATGCTGATTGGATAAGTACGAGCTTGAATCAACAAAGTTACGACATCCGAAAGTCCCGTACGAACATTAGGAATAGCTTAGGATACTGCGATGTGATTTGTGTAAGACCATTCTGGGACATTGACATCGATATAAGATTCGTGTAAAACCATGTTTGGGACATTGGCATTGATATGAGATTTGTGTAAGACCATAGCTGGGCTATTGGCATCGATATATGATAGCATGTAAGACCATATCTGGGATATGGCATTGTGCGAGTTATACGAGATTTCTGAGTATCCTTAGCAATTCTGAATGGTTTAACGAGAAAAGTCAAGATGAGAATAAAAATGTAAACAAAATAAGTGGTACAGGTACGTACGATACTCATACGTATATTGAATGAAAGAATATTGATTAATAGATGTGAGCTCATGTATATTACATGGAAAGGTTTGAGTTTATATAAGTGTTTGATTTATATAAATGCTTATTGAGGTATCAAATTTCACATGATGAGTAAGTGGATAATTATGAGAAATCCATATAGTTATATTGATTATGAATATGTAATGAATATTGGATTGAATGTGGGATATCTTAAATTTCTTATGCATATATAAATGTGAGTGAATTGGTGAGAATATATTAGATCTATGTGAACATGGAAATGAATAAGCTTGTGAGACCCTTGGTTAGCTATGTGTATGGATTCATGGTATAACGGTGAAAGCAAATTAGTAACATTGTAATTTGTAAATACTTAATATATGTTATTTGATAAGTTGAGTATATTATCATATGAGCTTACTAAGCTGTATAGCTTACTTTGTTTTCTTTCCTATGTTTATAGTGTTTTGGAGGCTCGCTCGGGTTGGAAGTCATTAGAGATTTCATCACACTATTCAGCTATTGTTTCGGTATTTCGAAAGCTTTGTGATTTCAGTTATGTGGCATGTATAGGCTAGTTGGTTTATGAAGTGTATAAGTGACCTTTGGCTATTTATGCATATGTGTTTGATATGTATTTATAAAGCCATGCGAAATGGCTAGAGATGATGCTTATGTTTATGCAGTTTTGATCATGATATAAGTTCATGTTGGGATTTATGTTTCATGGTACTTATGTGTGGTGTGCTTGATATATTAATTGGTTGGATGTACGTGTTTGAGTTGTGGTTATTTGTTAAGTTGTTAAAGATGTAAATGTTTTATCTTGTGAATTGTCTTAGAAATAGAAAAGAGTGCACACTCATGTTCGGTTAAAAATAGATAATTTGATTATATATATATAAACAGGTATATGACATGTTGTATATGTCTTGGTATTTGATGGCCAATTTAGTTAACTTAAAGTTAGATTTTATTTATGTGTATAATGCGATAGACAAATTAATAGTAGTATGGCTACATTAATTCGGTTATTTATTAGTGATAATTTGTTATGTCTAGGTATGCATTCGGTTATAAAATAGGATGATTTGGTTTGATCACATGATTATGTTATAAGCATGTTTATTTGGTTACATGATTAATTATTAAGTGATTTAATAAGCATGTTTATATTCGGTTAGTAATAGGTAAGACCAATAAATATATGCCATGATATCATTGGTTGTAAATTGATCATTCCATTAAGGATAGGAAATGTCATGATTCAGTTTATGATTGAATGGAAAATTTTGTACCATTTATGTGGTTAACCTTGTTGGCCGATTAGACCAGGAATGAATTTAGAAAGCATGTGTAATTTTGGCATGATGCATAACTCCTGAGTATTTAGTATGTTTGATTCAGAAAATGTATTTAGGAAATGGCTAATATTAGTCAAATGAGTAGTGCATGAATGGGGTATAGTTTTATATAGTAACTTGCTAGCCGAATAGAGGATAGAATGAATGGAAATGAGTGCATATGATCATGCTTGAATGATTTATTTCGATGTGGTTAAATGTACATAAGATTTTAATGTTTAATGAAATATGCTTGATCATAGCCGCATTTGATAGGTGAGAAATGTGGCTTAAACCAAGTTTATTTTCGTGCCACATGGTCTGAGCACATGGGCGTGTGACTTGACCATGTGACCTCTGTTACTTAGAAAGTTTTTACAAGTTTCAGAAATTTTTATATGTGATTAGTTTAGTCTCGAACCTTCTCTAATGTATGTTTAAGGTCTCATGGACCTCTAAAAGGGACAATATGTGTCTGATTGAATGATATTTACTAAAGTTGGATTTTTTATAGAGAAATGAATGTTGAATGTTGTGTTTTGATCGGTAATACCTCGTAACCCTATTTCGGCGACGGACACGGGTTAGGGGTGTTACAAAATGAACATAGCAAACCCCCAAAATCAGTTCTAAACCTCAATTTAACCAAAACAACAAAATCGACAACGGTTCAGAACAAGTGCTCAACACTTACTCTACTACTCTGAGCGATTTCGACTACGATTCCGCAAGAGAAGAGTCCCGTTCTTCACAATTTGCTGCTACCAAAAACCCAAAAGAAATCAACTAACAAAACAGACAACCACACTAAATACGACATTAAAAGAAACTTCCCCAACTCGCAAAGCCCTACTACTGCCACTTACCAAAACGTATGAAAGCAGGGAACCAAAAATTCGAGGTTGATTGATAGGATTTCGACAGGATTTCAAAAGTAAAGAAAAAGGAAGAATTTTTCTAGTCACAGAAAAAGAACGTTAAAACTTTGAGAGAGAGAAAAACAAAATAAAAAAAATAAAAGATTTCATTTTAATTGGCATTAACCCACTACATTCTCAACCACCCAACCGTCTTAGAATTCTAATTCTACCGAAACTCTATCACAAAACCGAACAAAAATAATACCCACACTCGCGCAAAAATTCAAACATAGAACCTCCAACACACCAACTCCCTTACCACTCAAACCAACAAGCTCATTCTTATATGAATTAACAGACAATTTTATATAAGCCCACTCAATAAGGGTAAGGCTTGGATCTAAAATAACCAAAATTTACTAAATGTAAGACTTGAACCCAAGACCTCACACACACACACACCCAGAACACTTAACCACTAAAGTAAATATCCATTTGTGATAAATATTTACAAAAATGGAAGTAAATTATTCAGGGCGTTACAATGACACACCCATGACGTGGATGAAAAAAATTAAATAATAAATATATTTATAAAAAACAATATTAAATCTAAATGAGACTTTGGCTGAAATGATATATTGAAACATTAATGACATGTTTGGTAAGCCAATAGTAATTGATTTTGGTATAATTGCTTGTAATTACATATCATTGCATGTTTGGATAACTATTGTAATTAACGAGTTTCATTGAATTAAGTGTAATTAGAGCACCTCAATTATACTCTCTAATACTTGAGGGAAGATGAGAATTAGAGTAATTAAGTGGGTAATTATAAACAATTAGACTCAATTCCAATTACTTTATAACTTTCAAAACATACTAAATACGTTATTTTCTGCTTTTAAATTTAAATTTTATACTAATATTTTAACTTTAGGATATATATTTTATTTTTAAAATATAATTATATCACATAATTACCCATATGTATATAATTATTTAATTTATCTATGATATATAAAAGTATGAATTTAAAAATTTTGAAAAAATAAAAGTACTCATCTTGCTCATTAATTGTAAAATTGAAAAATAATTGAGTGAAGACAAAATGGAAATTTATTATTTTATTATGCCCTTTTATAAGTTAAAATAATATAAGATAAATAATCTTCCAAATATTTTTGTCACATTTTTCTCATATTTTCTATCTTTTTTTTTGAAATGATTTATTTTTACTAATTTATATCATATGAATGAAAAAATATTTTAAATAATACTAGATTATCCACTATGTGGATGACAAAAATTTGTCTCACATTTAAAGGACATATGTAATTACTTATAATTATACATGTATACAATGTTTGGTAAACCTTGTAATTAGTTGATTCCACTAAATTTAATGCAATTAGAACAACACAATAAATTGAGTAGAGAACTTAAGGAATTATGCATGTAATTCAGCTATGTTGGGTTTTGAACTTTTGTTATTAATTTTCTAAATATATAGTCATACAATTACGATTTTTACTGACAAACATCACATATGAAATTGAAATATAATGATACTCTAATAACAAAGCACATTTAAAGATTTAAAATTTATTGTATATAAAATAATATAATTACTACTTTAATAATTTTATTGTCAACTATATTAATATAAAATATATATACACACAAAATTTAAATTATTGGGTAGTTTTTTTATTTTTTCTTTTGGAGTGAATGGTAGGTGAGGCAATTATTTTAAAAATATGGTAGTTTTCTTAAAATATTGTTTAATTGTTTAAAATTATATAAAAATATTGAAATAAATATGTATGCTAATATTCTCTTTGAATTTTAGTCTTCCCTTAACATATTTGATATTTGGTTAATTTATGACATCAATTTAATCATAGATTTTATATAAGACTTGGTTTAATAAATCAATGGAAATATAAAATCAATTGAGAATTAATATTTTCAATTAGTTCATTTTTTACATACTTTTGGCAATCTAAAATAAAAGCAACTCGATAGAAATATTTGTTAAAAAGTGTGAAAAATAATAACAAGATCGAACTATTTATCATTTAATAGAGAATATTTTAATTAATTCAATTTCTATTTTATTTAGTTTAATATTATATTATCCTATAAAAATTTGCATATAATTTTTATTTAATTTAGAATAAGATGAAGTGTTTAAAAATAAGGATAAGACTGTAGAATAATTTTCATAATTTAATATTTATATTTATTAAACAATCTAATTATATTATGTACTAAATTTTAAATAATATATCAAACATATTTCATAACTTAAATTCAATACTTACATTTTCAATACTTAATTTTCCAACCGTTATTTTTTAGGATTTAATTTTTTTAATTTATCAAACAACACTTAAGTAAGATTATGACACACATATAAGTCTCTGGTTGAAATAGTAAAGGCATAAGGACTCATTTGAAAAGTCACTTAGTAATTGGACTTGGTTATATTTGCTTGTAATTACACATATGTGACATGTTTGGGTAACTACTCTAATTAATGGGCCTCATTGAATTGAGAGTAATTGGAGCACCCCAATTACACTCTCCAATTTCAACAAAAAAAATTACACTCTCCAATTCTTAGGAAGAGGGTGAGAGTTTGAGAAATTACGCGAGTAATTACAAATAATTACACTCAAATCCAATTATCCTAGGACTCTTTAAACATACTTGTACATTATTTAATTTAAAAATTATTTTATACAATAATAATAGTATTTTAATTTTAAAAATATTGTTTTATTTTTAAAATATACTTATATTTTATTTTTCTAATTTAGTTTAAAATTGTGAATTTTATTAATAAGATATATTTTTCTATAAATTTTGACCTGCTAAATAATTAACTAAATAACACAAGATTTATAATAAATTGTTATACTAAATATAAATGATTACATAGTATTTATTATTAATTATTTATACTTGATCAATGGCCAATTGATACTAATAAGAAGTACATGTTTAATGTTAGAGAATAATTGAATAACTAAACAAATATGAAATGATAAAGTAATTAGATAAAATTGCATATGATGCTTATTTTTCTTTTATTAGTATTCTTATTGTCTCCTTCTTTTTCTTTTTTTTTTTGGACTAACACATTATATACAATGATTTGATTTTATGTTTTATTATTTGTTCGAGATTTTCTTATTAAGTATTGTTAATAATTTTTATAATAATTAATATATTTTTAGAATTTGGAATTATATAGTTGTATAATTACAATTTATATTAACAAGTATGACATAGGAAATTGCGATGTAATTATAATCTATCTGTAACACCCTGATTTAATTAACTTTGTTCATGTGAATTTTGTCATAAATATATATTTGTTTTAGTGGCTAAGTGATTTGATTGTGTGTTTGAGGTGTAGGGTTTAAGTCCCATTTATGGAAAATTTTGTTATTTTTTATCCTAGCCTTATCCTTGTTGGGTGGGCTTATGTTATATTTTTGGTGAACTCATATTAGAATGAGCCTGTTGATTTAAGTGGTATGGTGTTAACTTGCCTCAAGGCTTATGTTTGAACCCCGTGTGAGTGAAGGATGATATTTTTGCTTCTGAAAGTGTGTGCCGATTCTGTAGTAGTAGTGGGTCTTGTTGGGATTCTGGTTAGTGGGAGGTGGTTAGTAGTGGATGCTAAATTATCTCCTAAAATGCCTCCACTAATATTTTTCCCAAGTTTTTCTCTCATTTTAAAAAAAAATTCTTTCTCAATATTCCACTTTTTTTTGACTTTTTTTTCTCTTCTCTTCCACTATTATTGACTTTTCTCTTTCAAAATTCCTTTTCAACACTTAATTGTGAAATCTTACTTTTTGTTACGTTAATTCCTTCCATGGTGGGTTCTCGATGTAAGGTAGATTAAGCTTTGTTTTTCTTGTGCTTTTTGTGTGTTTTATTCAATATGGCGTGAAGGGGGAGTGGCAATTCGATTCTGTGTGTGTCTTAGCTAGGTGTGGATAGGGAGTCATTGGATTTTCTTCAAGCGACCTAATTTCGTTGGTAGGCTACTGCTTGGTTTAAAGGTAAGGGGCTAAATTGTGATGTTGGGTTGATTGGATCGATTGGGAGTCGATTTTGGTAATGGTTTAAGTGACTAATTGGTGAATTAATGGTCAATTTTAGGTTCTAGTTATCTCGTGGGAGCATTCGCGACAAAAAATGAACCAGATGTATAATGAAAACATAAGAAAATAAAGTTCAGCGAAAGTCGAAAAAGTGGCTTATCGATGCCACACGAGCGTATGCCAGATCGTGTGGTCGGCCATGTGTCGTATGACAGGTGAGTGTGTGACCGTGTGACCCTACGCTGATCTGGCCCATGGCCAATACACCCGTGTCAATTTGGGTGTGTGGTCCCAAAATTCAGCATTTTTCCCTAAGGTTACACAAGTCGTTTCGATCGACTGTGGGCTTCTCGTAGGGTCGGTAAGGGCAAAACAAACCCAAATGCATGAGATCTACTATTCTGATAGATTGATTTGAATATTAAGAAAAATGATATGTATGATTTTACTATTTTGTATAAATATGTATGATATTTGTATATGAGCATGCGGGACATGTGAATTCTGTTATATCTGCTTATCTGTTATCTACATATATATATGGGGTAGGATTTGTATATGTAGAGAAAGTGTACTGTGATGCGACATTTCGCCAAGATACTAGTAGTATGGCCACAATCTATTCTGATAAGTGTCGTATAGACACTATGTGGTGTGTAGGGATAGGTGGATATTTTATACCCCATGTGATGCGTTGGGATGGTCGGAGTTGGTGTGTAGAGGATAGGGGTAGGACTTTTGGTGCGTTGGGATGATCGGAGTTGGTGTGTAGAGGATAGGGGTAGGACTTTGCATATCTACATGATTCTAATATGATTTGATCCTGTTAAGGACTTATGTCTGCTTCTATTCTGTTATGGTGCAAATCTGATTTATATGCATGTATGTTTCGTTGAGTTACACACTCTTTTTTTGAAAACTCACTTCTGTTGTCTGTTCTATTCAGGTAATCTTCAGGCATAGGCGGGTTGGTGCGACGGAGGCTCAGCGATGACCACTAGTCTGCAAACTGTTTTTAATTAACGGTTTTATTTAAATTTCTAGTTTTTCTTAAGAGTTTTGTAGTTGTGGGACTCTCCGAACTTTTGGATTTCTTTGGTTTTGTTGTTGGTTTTGGTTTTGGTTATGTTTTCTGTGATGCACATCAAACAAATTTTTTTGGAAATAACAGTTCAAGCAAATAAACATTTTGGAGAATACAAACTTGGTTTTCAAAATATAATGACTTTTAAGATTTTCGCCGTAAATTTCTGCAAGAATAAACTATCGACGGTTTCAGTAATGAATATGATAATAAATATGTTTTATAAAATATGGACTCCTTTTAGAAATGAACTTAACGAGGTTTTTAACGTGAAAAGATTAGATTCAAAACCCTTCTTAGTAACATTGCCAAATTCGGCCATAACGTCTAGGCCGGGTTTGGGGTGTTACACTATCAGTCAAACACATGTAGAGAATAAGAATTTTTTGTAACTACAAGTGGGTGTAATTACTATTGTAACCTCCCCAACCCAGCCTAGACATGAAACTCGAATTTGAAAGATTAAATTGACCACCGAAATGACCTAGTAAGCTAAAGGAGTTGTATAAAATACCAATTTAAAACTTTTGCTTAATTTTAGTAAAAAATTTAGTGTGTTCTCAAAAGGTACAATACCTTTCAAAAACTAGTTGATTTTAATTATTAACTTTGCAAAAAGTGGTTTTCAGTTTATATGTTTATCAAATCTCATTTACTTAGTCATGTAGTGGAAAAGAGTTATCTAACTTAGTCTTAACAAAAGCTATATTTCATGCATAGATAATTAATATCCATATTTCAACATCTTATAATCAAATTAAATGTCATGCATGCTAAATAAATCCCAAAACCAAAATCACATGCCACAATTCAAAAACAAAACAGTACAGTCTTTGAGTAACAAAAAATATAGACAGTAAACCTAAATACTTTAATAAAAAAATAAATTCCGAGTTGAGACTTTCCGGATGTCGAGCCTGCATCCTAATGTCACGCCCCGAAAATCGAGTTAGTAGAATCGAGTAATAAAATCAGGGGTTCAAGAGAAAAATCGGGTTTAGTTTAGTAGAAATTAAATTAAGGTAAAATAATTAAGTATTTAATAATATTTTTTTGAAAGGTAAATTCATTAATTCATTCAATGAATGGAACCATACAATTCAGAGAAAAAAAATAGCAAACGCTCATTGTAGATGGTGAAGGACAACCTCCATCAACACAACAAAGGCTTTAGCCTCAGCATCAATAGAACATTATGACACATTAACAATTGGCTTTGTTACAACTCAAGTACAACATATCTGGAGTGATTGTAAGCACTTAACATGATAATGAAATCAGCCCCGGATGGTCCAATGCAGTGACCAAAAATCGACAAAAGAATCAAGCATTCACCAAACTAGAGAGGACGACAATAAAATTATCCCTAAAATCACTTGTAAAACTAAAATTACATGCATAAGTAAGACTAAAAAATGTGCTACAAGAGTAGACAAAAATTTCTAAAACTGAAGACTTATTAAGTAATGGAAAAACAAACAAAAAATATATAAAACTTAAGACAACATGGGTCCAAATCGACAAGTGAAATCATTTATTACTTTGAAATACTCTCAAACCAGAAACAAATTAAGAAGTTGACGAAGAGCCACCCACTTTCAAATAAAAACTACTGGTGGCCGATGAAGTTTTAGCGAATAGCAGGTACCATCATTGTCCATCACAACTTGTGAAGACAACAAAGATACCCACAAAATAGATTTGCAAACTTAAAAGAGAGAAGATGTCTGTAGTGAATAAGAAGAAGAAAGAAAGAAAGGGTTGATGGGAGAGGAAAAATACGGGCGATAGCTAGCCCAGAGGTTAAGTATTTAATATTAAATAAATAAATAAATAATGGTATGAATAATCGAGTTATTAATAAATGTTAGTAGGGACTAATTTGGAACGGTTGTTAAATTAGAAGTCAAATTTGTAAATTAAGACCAATAATTAAAAAGGGAGTTATTAGAATAATGGAGATTATAAGGGGACTTAGAAGGTAAATAACTCAAATTTTAAAATCTAGTAGACTATATAAAGCCACCCACCATCCCTATTTTCCCTTCAAGCCTTCTTCATTTTTAAAAATCTGTTAGATCTAATTGGTAGTTTCTCTCTCAAATTTTCTACATCATTTTGATTTTCTAGGTATCCAAACAACCCCTACTCCTTCAATTTTGTAAGAAAATCACTCTTTCTTCTCCAATATCTTACTTAAGCTTAGCTCAATTTTGTAAAGATTAGCACAAATTCGTAGAGGTCTTCGAACTAAAGGTAAATCTATTGTTTTCTTATGTATTAAACATTTATTAGGTGTTTTCAATTGATTTTTATAGATCTAACAAAGAAAATTTAAGATCTATAGTTTTAAGGCTTTATTTTGCATAAAATGGTGAACCTTGTATTTAATAGCTAAACGATGATATTAAAACAATTTTCAACATATTTTGAGAAGTTTAAAAGTTTTACAAATCCAATTTAATAAAATCTTAAGGTGATTTCATGAATTAAATGGTTTCTTTTATGATAGTAAGGAAGAACAATGATTTTTCAGAAAGTTTTAATTAATGGAATTGAGCTGAAATTAGAGGTCTAAATCTGTAAGTAGGTAATAGATAGGAGGTTAGGAAGTAAAAATTACGAATTAAATTAAGATTTAGTGTAGGAATTAAGCAGATTAAAATTTTGGCAAGGTAGTCTGTCAAATGCAAGTGGCGAGCTATTAAGTAAGGGAGAGCGGCAAGCTAGGCTGTGTTAAAATAACAGTTCTCTTTTAGATTGGTAAGTAATTTGTATGTTTATGTCATATGCAAAGCCTCTGTTCGCTAGGGAGCGTACACGAGTAAGGACAAGGTCAAGCAAGTGGCATAGGATCAGCAGGAAACTATGACTCTCAGGTGAGTGCTTCTATATATCACATTTGAACTCAAGTTCGCGTGACTCGAAGAGTCAGGTAAGGCATGCAAACTCTCTTATCTAATGTACGAGCTCTGTTGTTTTTATGTGAGCCCTTTTGAGGTACATATGAACTTGCTAAATTCATATGCGAACACTACCACTTTAATGCATGCAAGCTTATAAATATGCAAGTCCTTGTATTATGCAAATATATATATGTGTGTGGACCTTATATTGCATGCGAGCTTATATGTATATATTGCAAACCCTAGTGGTATGTGTGAATTATTGTAGCATGCAAACCCTACTAATATGCACCTAAACATGTTCTAACCTGTATGTGCATTGCGAGCTCTACTTAGTGTAACTAATGTTACTACGATTTGTCATGTGCGAGCTCAGCAGTAATGCAACCCTGTAATTTTTATGTAATGTTAAAGTGATTAACCCGATATATTGGCAATGTGAACACTTGAAACCATTAGATATCATTGGCATGACATAGGATTGTGAGTACTCACCCTTTTACCATGTATTAGGGCTTTGTGGCCCAAAGATAGCGTCGGAGAGATAAGGGAATGTCGAGCTTAGCTCCATTCACTATAGATAGTGTGGTGTGTTGGGAGAGTGTGAGCACTCATACTACACTTTATACAGATAGGATCGACTCATTGAGTCGTTTGGTGTGTTTTGGAGACCCGCTTATCCAATGTATAAATAATTTGATTATGTTTCACTTTCACCATTGCCGATATATCATATTGTAGCATGTGAAAATTTTGTTATATGCAAATTGTTATTGCATGAATAGATATTAGCATGCTTGATGAGTTAATTTATGTTGTATGCATGTGCACTCACTAAACTTCAGTAAGCTCACACTCGTTGCATTACCTTGCAAGCATATAGTTCACAGGCTAGCGAGAAGGGTGGTAACTCGGTGATCCAACTCAAGGCAAATCCTTTGTGTATGTGGTATGTTTACAAATCCTAAAGTGAAAGCAATATGGGATCGTTCTAGGGGTTTTAGAACTCAGAACTAAATCTTAGATATTTTAAATAAATTTTAATGGGTTGCAAACGGACATTACAAACTGTTTAAATTTGGGATTTTGGACTTTATAGTTGCTTGCTTGAATGCTTGTTTGGATGGTTTATATTACATGTTGGTTGTATTAATAATTGATTTAACTAACAAGTTTTTTCAACCAAAGGAGATCTCTAAGTTTTAAGGTACGCCATAAATATGTTAACTTAGAAAAAAAGTGAATGATTACCTGTGAGCCGTCTTAGCGTAGTGCGAGCTAGGAGTCGCAAGGTGATAGGACTTCGCCATAACGTAGCATTCTTTGATTTTAAAAGTCTGCCAGCTATAGTACTCACCAGGTAAGAGGTTCGCCAAAAGCCATGAGTTCGCCAGAACGAGTGTTCGCCATGTAAGTTAGATCATTAGTTAAGACAACTTGCCATGGTAGCTAAGTTCACCAACGTGAGTGAATACACCAAATAATCAAGAGTTTACCTTAGCCAAAGAGTTCATCGGAATAAGAATAGTTTGCCAAGACCATAAAAGTCCACCAACTAGGATACCACTAGTAGGTTTCACCAATTTTAGGAGTGTTCACCAAACGTTGGGTATTTGTCTACCTTTAAGTTCGCTTAAGTCAATTCACCCAACAATAGGGAGTTCGCCAGTCCGTAAGGATCGTAGGGTGTGTTGCAAGCTGGGTTCACAGGTAGGTCGTGAGCCGTGCTCGCCAGGTGATATGCGAGGTGGGTTCATAGGTGGCTTGAAAGTTGTATATTAGTGCTTGCATTGGTGATGTGTTTAGAAAAGCAGGAAAACAGAAATATTACACATATGATTTATGCTATGAATGTATGGTGTGGTTGGTTGGTTGGTAAGGCTCAAGATGTTTTAATAGAGAGTCATTTCGGTGGCTAGTGTGACATTAAAAATTCGGGTCAGACTGTCCCGACTAGGTTTGGGGCACCACACCTAACCTGGTGGGTTATCTGTAAAGATGGAAATTAAAGGGGAGTGAGTTTAATAACCTTAATGTGAATCCTATTAGAAGTAAACCGGTGCAAAATTAATAAACATGCATACAACAAACAATTTTCAGAACAAACGCAATCGTATAGCAAAGCATAAGCCAATAGTTATTTTGAGTATGTATGTGAATGTTAATACGATGCAAGAATAACAGGAAATATCTTACCCATACTCTGCTACACTCCACAGTAAGAGTTCCCCAAAACTCTTCCAACCAATAAATTCCAGTTTTGTGGATGAACCACCAGTATTTGCAGATAAACTGCCAATAGTAAAAAATTGTGGATAAACCATTGGTATTTTCATATAAAAACATTTGCAAATAAACTGCCACTTGTTGTGGATGCACAACATATTTGTAGATAAAAGCTTCTAGTAATTTGTGGATGAACCACTAATGTTGTAGATTATTAAACTGTCAAAACTTCCTCCGTACAATCGTCCTACCCCATGCAATGCGATATGACATGCTTGTAACAGTAGACATGTTTTATCATGTATTTAGTTCAATAATAGCATTAGACATGCGTAACATGTATTAAGTTCAACAGTAATAGTAGGCATGCTTAACATGTATTCAGTTCAATAGTAACAGTAGGCATATTGAACATGCAATCAGTAATACAGTGGTAAAAATAACAGTAACAATTCATTAGAAATACAGTGACAGTAAACATGTATCGTTCACATATCATCATTATCATCAACTCACAAATTCTAGCATGTTCATAATATCATGAACTCAATCGAGTGGATAAAAACTTTAGTAATAATTCAGGGGGTTATATAGGACTAAATTGAACCATTCACAAAATTTTGGGTAATACTATAAAATAGGGGACACATGGTCATGTGAGAAGCTATAGGCCGTGTGGAAAGGTTACACGGTCGTGTGGCCAGGTTGTGTGAATATCGAAGTACCTTAACGTAACAATGACACATGGTTGTGTGGTTCACTCGTGTAGGAGACCGTGTGGTCCACACACCTATGTGGGAGACCATGTGGCCCTATTCTTACACACGGTTTACTCCAATTCGCTTGTAAGAGAACACATACCTTTCACCAAGAGTTCGATCAACGTTCCTCACAATTAAATCCAATCTGATTCACCTAAATCTGGTCCTTCAGCGACATTTATACTCAAATTAACGATTGATTTTAAGATTTGTCAAGATTAACAAAAGTTTTTGCAAGAACTGTTAAAATATTGTTTAATCGAATGTAAGATTAGCGTCAGATAGAAATACTACAAAAATTTTGGATCGAAACTTCAGAACAAGATGTACTTACCATTTCTTGACAAAGATCGGGATACTATTAATGACAATTATAAAACCAATAGAAAAATGATTGAATAGAGGATGTTTTAATTCGGGAAAGCAAAAAATTCAAGAACAAAAAGATGAAAAATATGATACAAAGAATAAAAAAGAAAAGAAAAAGGAGAAGAAATAGAGAGAAGGTAAAATCCTAATAGGAATTGAAAACTAAACAATATGCCTAGTCTAATTGGGAAAAGATGGACTAAATACCTAGGGTTTGAAAACTCTAGGGGGCGACATGGCAATTTATCCATTGTTTCTGAAAATAAAAGGAAATGGAAAGGGGATTAGATGGCTCAAACTTAGGCTCACATGGAAGGGAAGCAAGCTCTTAACCATTAAGCCTAAAGTCTATTTCTTATTTAGTTTTTAATTCCAATAGTATATATTTTAGTGTGATTTTTATCCTAGGTTACTGAAAATAAAAGGAAAAGAAATGAGAGGAGAGTAGCTCAAACATAAGACCTATAGGATAGGGAAGTAACAATTAACCATCAAGCCTAATTCATTTATTGGTTAATTATTTCAATTAACCCCTTAAATTTTGAGGCATGACAACTATCCTTGTAATTGCATTTTCATCCAATTACTCGATGGTGTCTAAACACACTCTAAAGATTATAGTGTTTCAGGTTCCATCATGTGTATGTATTTCTCTAGATTTTATATAAAAATCTATAAGAAAAACAAAATAATCTCATAATAATATTTGCTACTTTGTAAAAAATTTATCTTTTGGTAACTTTTCAACTGAGGTCATTGATGGATGGCATTAACTCAATTACACCCTTAAATGATAGTTTAGTTATATATATGATTTCATTTAAAATAAATTTAATTTTTTACAAATGATATTTTCAAAGAAAGTGATAAATTATTTTATAAAAATATAATATATATACTTACAAATTTAAATGACATAATTACTCATAACTATACAATTATTTGATTCATTTATAACTAGATTATGGGACACTCATAATGTGAATGAAAACATTTATGTAACAAATTTATTAATAATTGATGTAAGAACTAATGTTTCTTTGGTTGAAATGGTGAAATTGAAATAGCCAAGATTATGTTGTTTTAGGTTCAATCTCATCATTCTCATTTATAAGCATGTATTTTCTATATTTATCCAAGTATAAAAACATAAGTGTACTCAAAATAATATTTGTTATTTATAAAATGAAAGGGTATTTGGTAATTTCTTAACTGTTGAGAACATAGTTAATAGGTGACATCAACTGAATAATATATATGTATATATATATATATATGTATAGCATGAGTTTAAAATAATTTCGAATTGATGATGATTTCATTTATTGTTGATTATATCACTAATTGCCATTAAAAATTATTATTAAATTTTAAATATTAAAATAATATTTTACTTTAATAAAGTTATTAATCATTATGTTATAATAAAATAATAATATAAGCTAACTATTAATTTTAAACAATTTTGTATATAATTAATAATATTACTAATAGTTACCTTATATAAAACAGTAATATATATAGTAATACATAATATTATTCATTATATATAAAATTACAATATATATTATTCTTTTATAAAGCTAAATATTAATAGTATTATTAATTTTTTCTCACTTTTATATATATAATATTAGTGGATAAGTATATGAAAATCTAGGTTATATCTATATTATTATAAAATAATTAATTGAGTTTGATGTTACAAATCAAGTGATGTCAATTTATTTGTTGAATTGATCGAAAAATTATATTTTATTAATCTCTTATATTGTTGCACGTGAATTTACGTATTTGAATATTTTATTTATTTAATAACATATTTTATTTTATTTAATCAATATATGATATAAATAAAATAATTAAATGTGTAACCACATAAGAGAATAATAAAATATTATGTTTTTTGGTCAATTCAATGAATAAGTTGGTATCATATAATTTGAAACATCAAACGCAATTAATAATTTTATAATAGTGTATATATAGGCTAGAGATAAAAATTTAAAAAATAAAGTAAATATATAAAGAAAAAGTGAGAGAAATTAGAAACTTAATATGAAGTGGGTAATTTTATAAAGTTACAATATATTGTTAGTCCCTATATTTATATCAAATTTGAGATTTAGTTCATATATTTTAAAAGTTAGAAGTTTAATCATCTTATGTGGCCAGGGGACATTTGTTTTAGAGATAAATAATTTAATTACTATTCACTACACCAAAACAGGCTTTTAGCGGCGCTTTTTTAGCGCCGCAAATACTTTTAGCAACAGAAGCCGCTAATGACTGCGCCGCTAACTTTAGTGGCGTTTTTAGAAATAAACGCCGCTAAAAGTGTTGATCTTTAGCGGCGTTTTTTGCTAGAAGCGCCGCTAAAGATCAAGGTCTTTAGCGGCGTTTTTGCGACAAGCGCCGCTAAAGATTAGGGTCTTTAGCGGCGCTTTTCCCACAAACGCCGCAAAAGACTCTGATCTATAGCGGCGCTTAGACCACAAACGCCACTAAAGAACCTAATCTTTAGCGGCGCTTTCCCCATAAACGCCGCTAAAGACCATGATCTTTAGTGGCGCTTTTTCCACAAACGCCGCTAAAGACCCTTATATTTAGCGGCGCTTTTACCAAAAACGCCACTAAATTTGGCAGATTTGTAAAATAAATTTTTTTATATTTTCAGCCCTCCTATAAAAACAAATCAGAAGAAATCATATCTAAACCAGCCAAAAGTAATAAATCTATATATTAAACAAATAATATAATAAATATCAATCAATAAAATAGAATTCGTATTATTCTTACAAAAATGTTAAAAGTTAAAATGATAATTAAAAGTCAAAATTGAAGTATATTTACACGATAGTCTAAGACGGCCATTGCTGCGACTCATGAAACATCTTCATCATACTCACGAAGTCTGCTGGAGTTCATCGAACTTTGACGCTTGCTCTGCTTCCCTCATTGCACCTCTACTTCCTCGCTATAGCTTCCTTCCTCATCAGTAGCTTTGTACTTCTCTCGCTCGCCTCTGCTTCTCTTCTCACAGATCCTTTAAGTCTTCTTTGGATTTCTTCATACTTTCGTTGAACCTCGACTTCTCTCATTCTTGCATCGCTTTAAGTTGTAGCTGAATTCTTCATATCTTTTGAACCTCGACTTCTCTCGATGTTGCCTCCGCTTTAAGTTGTGTAACTTGCTCGCTTGTTGTCGCTTGCATCCGAGCCATCCGGTCTCTTAACCTCGAACTTCACTTACTTCGACTCCCCGAAGGCATATATTGTTGCGAGCTAGATCCAAAATATTGGGATGGGTTAATAAAAGATCCTTGAAATCGAACCTGACCATACCTTTCAGGACCCAAAACTTCAGTGATAATCCGGTTATCAATGTCGTCAATATGAACAGAACTATCACTGGAAGCAATCGCTTTGTACTCCACCTTTTTATCCTTTAATTTTTCCCAAAAAATAAATCACATAGTTAGGAACGCAATATATATTAAAAAACCCAATGCAACATAACTTAAAAATATTTGCATTACAATAAATGAAATAAATCATTAGAAAATAAACACTATAAATAATTAAAACAAGTGAAATTGTATTAAGCAAAAGTACCATAATTTCTGCAGCTTCAAGAGTCATAAGGTTTCCATCTTTCTTCCTATGTGTAATGTCAAAAAGTTGAAGGCGTCCAACTTTTTGACCGGACGACAGTTCCTACAATACAATAGTAAAAATATTAATTGATAGAAAGTAATAAATATCTGCCAATATTAAAAAATTCAAAATACCTCTGCATGAGCTACACACGCAAAACTTTTCGACCCAGCTGTGTGAGTGAATTTTTGTTGCTGCCTACTATTTTTTCCAACTCGTTCACGATCCCACTGGTACCTCAGCATTCCCGGCAGGACATTTTGTAATCTCTCGTCGAGTGTTGTTTTTGTCTTAAAATAGTCTTTCTTTAAAGTGCTCTTATGGTCTCTCCATCTTTTTCCCAATGCGTTCTTTACATAAGCATCGGAGACATCTAGAGCAAATCTCGCTTACAAAAAACACAACTTAAGAAAGTAAATGTAAACGAAACTTAAACCCAAGTATTATAAATGACATACACGTTTTGTGACCTTAATGTTATCGAGAGCTTGGTTCTTGTTACTCTCAGGCACTTTATGCCATGACTCAAAGTTAATTGGCAACATATTTGCATTCCGTGCTAGAATGCACATGTATCTTGCTAAAAGGCGAGCTTCTGATCCAACAGGCTGACCAAAGCTATTACTGGATACTTGGACACGCTCGACTGGATCTATAAACCTAACCAATAAACCTTAAATCACAACCCTTAAATCAAAATCCCTAATTCCATAATCTATAAACCTTAAAATTGTAACTCTTAAACCGGCCCTAAATCCTAAATTAACCATATATATATACCCTAAACTATAATGATAATTAAATTAAATATTTTAAAATTAATACTATCGTATCTTTTACAATTATATTTGAAATTATTTAATATATAAATTAAAAATCAATCAATTATGTACCCAAAAAATTTTAAAATTATTTTAAATAATAGTATTTTAATTTCTCCATTTTTAACAAATATTTTTCTATGTTTTTTTTATTTCAAATTATTTCTACGTGTCATTATTTCAAATTTATCCATTTTTAACAAATATTCAATTAAAAATAAATTGGATTTTAATTAATATAAATAAACAAATTACATAGCAAATAGATAGATAAAATGTTTTTGCGGCGCTTCCTCAAAAACACCGCTAAAGGTACGAGCATTGGCGGCGCTTATTAAAAAACGCCGCTAAAGACCTGAGCATTCGCGGCGCTTATTAAAAAACGTCGCTAAAGACCTAAGAATTAGCGGCGCTTATTAAAAAACGCCGCTAAAGACCTGAGCATTAGCGGCGCTTATTAAAAAACGCCGCTAAAGACCTGAGAATTAGCGGCGCTTATTAAAAACGCCGCTAAAGACCTGAGCATTAGCGGCGCTTATTCAAAAACGCCGCTAAAGACCTGAGCATTAGCGGCGCTTTTCAGAAAATGCCGCTAAATACCCCAAAAACTCAGAAAACGGTGCCGTTGGGCTTAGGCTTTTTGCGGTGCTTTTAAAAAAACGCCGCTAAAGCTTATTTTTAGCGGCGTTTTTTAAAAATCGCTGCTAATGATCAACCTTTAGCGGCGTTTTTCCAAAAGCGCCGCTACTGCTTGATTTTTAGTGGCGTTTTTTGTCCAAAAGCCGCTAAAGGCGCCGCTAAAAGCCTGTTTTGGTGTAATGATTGTTAGTAATTGATTTTTCAAGAAGATGTAATGATTATCATGAGATAAAATAGGATCATATTGGAAGAATGGATTTATCCAAAAGATATTAATGATATCTTATGAGGGTAACACATTTATGACAAGATCATTGGACGAGTACTTGATAAGTAGCTTTTGTGATGGTATATAATAAGAAAGAGCTTAGTCGTGATACTTTAGTGGAATGACTTCATGACTAAATAACGTTGTAATTACTAGGCTAAGAGCTGGAACTTAATGAGCAACTATTATGTTATGTTTGGAAATTAGAACTTTGAGATAGTTAGGTATGCATGTTGCAGTAGAATATCGATGATGCTTTTTTGTTTGTTTTCTATGCCTATTTATAGGCTTTAAAACTAGGGTTTTGTTAGGATTTCTAAACAAAACTCGATACTTGTTTAGAAGTCCATTTAAATTTCCATTAAAATCGATTTAGATTATGTTATATGCTTTTTAAAATTATTATTCAAAACTTGACACTGGTATTTATCGAGTTTAGGATTAAATATTATTCATAACCTTCAAAAAAAACTATGTTATTTTGTTACCATTTGAATTTTAAGTTTTCACAAAGAACTTGACACCCTTGGATGTCAAATTCAAGATGATTTTTTATTCCAACCAGTTACAAAAACTTGGTGACATAAACAATTTCATTGAATTCGACACTAATGGATATCGAGATATCTTTAACATAATATAAGAAATAACTTATGTATACAAATATTCTAATAAATAATAAAAAATCATTTCATGTAAAAAATCGGTGACTTAATAATTTTTTAATATTTATAATATAATATAATATAATATATTTAATTTTTATATAATATAAAAATAAATTACATTATAAAATTAAAAAATAGATAAAACCAATTTCAAATAGCTGAAGCTTAACTCATACTTCAAATTACTTGAATTTTAGTATAAGTATTTGTTTTTCAAAATTATTATTTCTATTCAAATCTCTCGCTGAATCTAATGTATAGAAAATCTTATCCTTTCCTTCATTCTTTGTTGCCGTGTCTAGCAAGCAAAACTCTGGAAAAAGTGATCTCCCCCCAAACATAACGTCATTCGGCTTATAACAACCCATTCCTGGCGTTGGGCGCTTGGATTATCTTTAATCTAACTTTTTTCTTAATACTCTTTTTTGCCTTTTTAGTAGTCTTAATTTTTTTTTGGTTGTCCTTTGATTATAAAAATATATGGCTAGATTTAAAAAATGGAGGAGGAATGTGTGGAATTCATCACTTACATCATTCCTATCTCTTTTATTATTTTCTTTTCTTTTTCGAAGTAATTTAGTGATGGTGCCATTAAGGCATATGGATTAGAAGATTAGGAAATGGATATATCATATGTTTTGAGTTGAATTGGAAATGGTATAATGAAGTATGTGACTTGTATTAGTGTTTAATGTTTAGGTTATTAAACTTGGTGAAGAGGAAATTCTATGTGATATGGATAACTAGTATTGTAATTGGTTAATTCATGTTTTAGCATGATTGTTGGTTGGTATTTTAACAAGATGTATGGTCATTTAGGCATTACTTGAATCATAGGCTTGCTTGGTACATGATGAACACTTAAAATGGCACATGATTTCTCCACACAGTCGTGTACCTCACACGGGTTGGCTACACGCCTATGTGGTTATTGTAGGTTTGATAATTTTTTAAACTACATGGCCATAGTTAGTTACACGGCCTAGACACACGGCCGTGTGACTTTTGCACACAAGGGCACAGTCTTTCACACGGCTTGCCCACACAGTCATGTGACCTCTATTTTCATGTTTGCCATTCTTTTTTTTTAGAAGTTTTAATTTGGTCCTCATTAAATTCTGAACTTGTTTTCGAGCTTTCGTAAGCTTGATTAGAACTTGGATTAGTTCGTAAACCATGTTTTCTATGGATTATGAAATGATTAATTGACTTCAAGGTTGAATTGCACGTGATGTTCTTTGTTTTCTATGATAGCATCTCGTAACTCAGATCCGGTGACTAGACTGGGTATAGGGTGTTGCAAGTTTAGTTTTTTCATGAAACAACTTTGAAATTGTCATGAATCTCTGAACCAAAAACCAAACAACTTTTTTTCTTCAATCTTAGTACTGACAGTCAAATTGACTTAGATCTAAGGTATATTCTTCCACTCAACTTAAGAATAGTAAGTTTACGTTTCAGCCACTCAACTTCAAAAAGTTACAAAATGGTCACTGAACTATTTGAAAGTTTTCATTTAAGTCATTAGGCTATTAAAATTGCTATTGTATGGCCTTCTCTGTTCACACTACTTGTACCAATCAGAAGCTCTATTTCCCCTTCTTTTATACAAGTTAATTTTTTCATGAAACAACTTTGAATGTCACAAATCTGCGAACCAAAATCCAAACAAATTTTTTCTTCAATCTCAAACACTGACCGTCAAATCGACTTGGATCTAAGGTATGTTCTTCCACTTGTCGAGTTTTACTGATCCATGGTATTGATCGTCAAATCGTCACTTGGAGCTCACTAGCTGAATTTAAAAAAAAAACTTAACAACCTAATGACTTAAATAAAAATTTTTGAATAGTTCAATGACTTAAATGAAAATTTATGAATCTTTAGTGACCATTTTGTAACTTTTTGAAATTAAACGACCAACCCGTAAACTTACTAATAGTTTAATGACCTTGGGTGTAGTTTACCTTTAGGTGGTGTTTGATATGATAGAAAGTGGTAACTTTCCTAGCAATTTAATCATGAAAATTTATGAATCTTTAGTGGCCATTTTATATATGCGTTGTTATATTTAGAAAATGCATGCAAGACAAATTTGAAATAATTTTATTTTCAATTAAAATAATAATTTTAAAATTATCAATTAAAATATTATTATTAAATACTTAATTAAAATTTTATTACTAATAAATTTTATTGTAAAATATTGAATACATAAATATTATTTTTATTTAATATGAATACTTTTGTAAATTATCATTACATTCTTAAGAAAATATTTAATGAACCAAATCGATCATGTAAATTTTTCGGATTTTAATCAATACTTTTCGATATATACCAAACATTACAAAATAATTTTTCCAATAATCACATTCAATTAAATCACATTCCATTAAAATTATGACATGAAAAATACTAAACGCTACCATAATAAGAAGGTTGAGGTCGTGAAATGAATTCTTCCTTATATTTTCTTTAAAAGATAATTTTAAGTAATTAGATAAAATAAAATTTTCCTTTGCTCAATGATTAGGTAAAACCACATTTCTATCGATTTACTCAAAGAAAATTAGTTGTTTTAGTACTTACTTTTAATTTTTTATTTTTTTAAAAATAACGTTTTACAAATAATATGATTAAAAATTAAAATTTAATCTTAAAATTTAGTTGTTGATATTAGAATGATTTTTATGTGAATTTAAATTTTATAGAAGTAACAAAAATCATATGAAAGAAATAAAATGGTATAACGTTTTCCACTAGTCTTGATTTGAATGACACAACTTTAAATTGTGTTAGCCCTATCCTCTATTCTTAATATTGTCTCAAAAATAAAATAAAATAGTACATAACAAAAATTGTAACTTCTATCATTCTTCTAGTCTATGTAACAACCCATTTTCAGTGAAATCGGAATAGTGGTTTGGGACCACAAATCTAAAGTCGGAAGAAAATTTATTTTAATATTATTTTGTGGTCTATAGTATGATAGAAATATGGTATGAAAATTTCATTAAGAAATTTTACTGTTTACATGCCTAGCTGGATAAAAATGACCAAATTGCATAAAATGTAAAAGTTGAATTCTAGTAGCTCAAGGTATCAAATAGCCATAGAATTCAAAATTGGAGGCCCTTATATAGCAAATAGACAATTTAAAGGAGTTAGTAGATAAGAATGATTATTCATCATTAGAAATTGAAGAAATATTAAGGTTAATTTTGAAAAGATGATAAATTAATTAAATAATAAAATATCATCATTTTTCATCATCTTTCCTAAAATAAAACATAGAAACCCTAGCCATGGAAACCTAAGTTCAAGCAAGCTTATTTTTCTTAATTAGGCGAGTATTCTTGTCCCGTTTTTAATAATTTTTATGTTTTTGAGATCGTAATAGCTTCATCTAACTATCTCGGGATTAATTTGTAAAAATATTAAATTATTAGGGTTTTCTCATGAATGAGTATAGTTGAATTATGAAGTTTTATGGTAGAAATGGAAGGTTGTTGATATATAAACAACTTTTGTAAATAGAATTTTGATGAAATTATGATTTAGGGACTAAATTGAAAAGATGGAAAATTTATGGAAAAATTCTAAATTTTATGAAATACATGGGTTGCTATTGTTATATATGAAAATCGGTTAGGCTTGGAATAAGGATTAAATTGTATGAATTTCATTTTCTGAGCCTAGGGATGAAATTATAATTAATCGAAAGTATAAAGGTAAAATAGTAATTTTTCTAAAGATGTGTACTGGATTGAATTGAATATGATTTGTATTAAATTGAGCTAAATTCATTCGTATAGATCCAAATAGACCTAATAAAGTATTGGATCGAGGAAAAGAAAAAGTATCGGATTAGTAGCCTACGAACTTACGAACATTTGTCGAGGTAAGTTCGTATAACTAAATTGTATGTTTATATATTTTAAAGTAAATATTATTGTGTGTGATTTGTATAAAAATTCATGTATAAATATTGATCGCATCTCTGACAAGTATTAAGTCCCGTTTGAACTTTGGAAATTCGATGGATACAAATGTAAAAAAGTCATTAAGGGTTCCCGATTGGTTGTGGTTCTGCATGTGTTGCGGACACGCCACAACACGCAAGAGCGTCCTATTATTTAGCTCTTATGAGCATCTCGTTATATGGCTCTCATGAGCTTTCCGATATTTGGCTCTCACGATCTTCCCGATTAATGGCTCTCACGAGCTTCTCGTTTAATGGCTCTCCGGAGCTTCCCGATATTGGCTCGCATGAGCTTCCCGATTACAACTCTCATGAGCTTCCCATTATATGGCTCGAAATAGTTTTTTGTTTACACACTTGTATGAACATATCTGTATATGAATTAACGGATTTCAAATTTGTACACTTCAAATATACTACCCATGTATCCAACGATATTTTAAATGGTTCAATGGGCAAAGTTCTGACATGAGATAATATGAGTTCGAAACGAATTATTACCTGTACATACATGAAGTACATGGAAATGTTAATACGTGATACATTGAAGTATGAGATGGATGATACATGAATGTGGAACTTGATTAATGATTATGTTCATCCATGATTATTGAATATTACATAAGTTTCACATGACTAACATGTTGAGGATATGTGTTTAGGCTTTTGGCCAAAATGAGTTGGATATATTTTGTATGCTTACCTTATATGTGAAATAATGGTAAGTTAAATTCCATGTTATACGAACTTACTAAGCATTAAATGCTTACTTTGTTTTATTTCCCTATTTTATAGTAATTCGGAAGCTCGTTAAGGTTGGAAGCTAGTCGGAGCCACATCACACTAAGCATCGGCCTTTTCGGTATATATATAGCAAATTAATTTTGGTTATAATGGCATGTATAGGATAATTTGGCCAATATTGGCAAGTAAATGTTTTGTTGAGATTAGCCATTTGAATGGCTAGTGTTTGGTACATTTTGATGTACAAATTTATGTATGTGGTTTCATCAATTTGATGTGTGTAGGTGAATGATTGAAAGTGAAACGAGGATTAAATATGCATATAAGTATTTAGTAAGTTAGGTAAGTTTGTATACTTGGTTATGTGTGATATGATGTCTTGATGTTGTATAAAAATGTTGATTTAGGTTGATGACAAATTGAGTGAGAAATATGGCTAGGAAAATGGTCTATTTTTGTCCACACGGACAGAGACATGGGCCTGTCTCCGTCGTGTGTGACACACGGCCAGGTGACACGACGTTGTGTCCCTTTTATCTTTTAACTAGTGCAAAACAGAATGCTCACACAGCTTAGCACACAGGTGTGTGGCTTGGTTGTGTGACCCCCGCACCTTATTAACCCAAGTCAATATGCTCAAATTATTCACACGGCCTAGCACACAGGCGTGTGGCTTGGCCATGTGACTTAAGTCAGAGAGCTCCCAAATTTGGACACCGGTTGGGACACGGTCGTATGTCCCTAATTCGAATGCCCACACGGCCTGAGACATAGGCATGTCTCTTGATTGTGTGAGCCACACGGCCTGACCACACGGGCGTGTGTCCCCTGCACCTTTGAAAAATTTTAATGTTTTCTGAGAAATTTTCTAAGTACCTGGGTTAGTATTTTGGGCCTCGAGGGCTCATATAAGGGACATCATGATTGATTTCTGATATAAAAGCTATATGATATGAAATATCTGTTTATTTGATCTATAAATTCTTGTAATGCTCCGTAACCCTGTTTTGACGACATATACGGGTTAGGGGTGTTACATTTATTGGTATCAAATCTATAGTTTAGTTGATTTTAGGACTAATATAGCATATACGAGTCCAGCTATACATGCCATTATATAACCTGTGATAGTGTGATATATCCTGATCATTTTAAAATATGTTTTCATATAGCAATATTATCCAACCGAGCTTATTTCAAAGAAGCTGAAAGTAATGCTGAAGTTTCTGTGCAAAGAGCAGCCTCGAGTAGTAGAAGGCCCATATCTGAGGGCCGAAGAGGAGAGGCTAATGAACTTTTCTTCCAAATGATGAATGAATGGTTTACTGAATATGTAAGAACAAATTCGGCTATACAACAACCTCCACGCCCTCCTGTTCCTCAACCGATTCCTGATATTCCTCAAAGTACAGAACTTATTAGAACTGGTAAGCCTCCTGTTGATAAAATCTGTAAATATGGTACTGAAGAATTTTGAGCTACAGCTGAAGATGATCCTGAAAGAGCTGAGTTCTGGTTAGAAAATACTATCAGAGTTCTTGATGAATTATCTTGTTCCCCAGCTGAATGTCTTAAATATGCAGTATCTTTATTAAAAGATTCAGCTTATCAGTGGTGGAATACATTAATTTATATTGTGCTGAAAGAAAGGGTTACTTGGGAATTTTTCCAAACTGAATTCTGAAAGATTTCTTAATCAGTCAAAGATTTCTTAATCAGAAATGTAACGAATTCTTGGAGCTAAACAAGGTCATATGATAGTATCTGAATATGAACAGGAATTTGTTAGACTGAGTAAATATGCTAGAGAATGTATCTCGACTAAAACCGTAATGTGTAAGCGGTTTGAAGAGGGTTTAAATGAATATATAAAATTATTAGTTGGGATCCTTGAATTGAAAGAATTTGTTGTACTTATGGATCGGGCATATAAAGCTGAAGAGCTGAGCAAAGAGAAAAGACAAGCTGAGACGGAAACCAGAGCTCCAAGTAAAAGATTAACGAGAAAATCATACCAGTCAGCTTCAAAAAAATCAAAAAAATATCATGACCGTTCTACTGCATCTGCGGGGTACTCTGGGAGAGATAGAGGCACTCAATGCTCCAATACAAGATCTCAGGCTACATCTGTAGCAAGTGCGAGTAGTGTTAGAAACACCAAACCCAGGTGCAAGCACTGTAATAAGCTACATTTTGGTGAGTGTAGAATGAAGAGTGAAGCTTGTTTCAGATGTGTTTCCTTTGACCACTATCTTAGAGTCTGCTTAGAGAAACTTGAAAAATATACTATTCAAACTTCTAGGTCAAGCAATACACCTAAAAGAGGTAGATCGCCTCGTAGTTTTAAAAATTTGAGTGGTAGTCCTGGTATGACAAAAGACTCCATTGTAAGATCCGAAGCATGAGCACTAGCTAGGACCTATGCTATTCGTGCACATGAAGATGCCTCTGCCCTAGATATTATTACTAGTACTTTTTCTCTTATTGATACTGATGTAACTACTTTAATTGATCTCGGCTCAACTCATTCATATATTTGTATGAATTTAGTGTCTAGTAAAAATTTACCTATTGAGTTCACTAAATTCGTGGTTAAAGTATCGAACCCCCTAGGCCAATATGTGATGATTGATAAAATTTGCAAGAATTGTCCATTAATGGTACGAGGCTACTGTTTCTCGATTGATTTGATGCTATTACCATTTGATGAATTTGATGTGATTATGGGTATAGATTGGTTAACTCAGCATGATGCCGTGGTAAATTGTAAACAAAAGCATATTGTGTTGAAATGCCAAAATGGTGAAATGCTCTATATTGAATCAGATAAATTGGATGGGTTGTCTAATGTGATATCAATTATGTCAGCACAGAAATATGTCAGAAAAGGGTGTAATGCTTACCTTGCTTATGTATAGGATACTAAAGTTTCTAAATCAAAGATTAAATCAGTGCCAGTAGTTTGTGAGTATCCTGATGTATTTCTAGAAGAGTTACCTAGATTACCGCTAGTTAGAGAGGTTGGATTTACTATAAATCTTGTATCGAAAACAACACCGATATCGATAGCACGATATAGAATGGCTCCTACAGAATTAAAGGAGTTGAAAGCACAGTTGCAAGAATTAACTGACAGGGGTTTTGCTCGACCTAGTTTCTCACCTAGGGGAGCACCAGTTTTGTTTGTTAAAAAAAGATGAATCCTTGAGATTATGTATTGATTACTGACAGCTAAAAAAAGTTACAATCAAGAATAAGTATTCATTTCCCCGCATTGATGATTTGTTTGATCAGTTGAAAGGTGTCACAGTGTTTTCAAATATTGATCTTCGTTTTGGTTATTATCAGTTATGAGTGAAAGACTCAGATGTACTGAAAACGGTATTCAGAACCAGGTAAGGACATTATGAATTTCTTGTGATGTCGTTTGGTTTAACAAATGCACCTGCGGTATTTATGAATTTAATGAATAGAATTTTCAGACCATATCTAGACAGATTTGTTGTGGTGTTTATTGATGATATTCTGATATATTCCCGAGATGAGACTGAACATGCTGAGCATTTGAGAATTGTTCTACAAACTCTGAGAGATAAACAACTGCTTGCTAAATTTAGAAAATGTGAATTTTGGCTTCGAAAAGTTAGTTTTCTAGGGCATATAGTATCGGCTGAAGGCATCAAAGTTTATCCGAATAAAATTTCAGTAATTGTTAATTGGAAACCACCGAAAAATGCATCTGAAGTCAGAAGTTTTTTGGGATTAGCTGGTTATTATCAGAGATTTGTAAAAGGATTTTCGATGATAGTTATACAAATGACACGGCTATTACAGAAAGATGTGAAATTTGAATGGTCTAATAAATGTCAGCAAAGTTTTGACCAGTTGAAAACCCTGTTAACCAAAGCACCAGTTCTGGTTCAGCCTGAATCGGGTAAAGAATTTGTGATTTTCAATGATGCGTCATTGAATGGCTTAGGCTGTGTTTTGATGCAAGAAGGTAAAGTAATAGTCTATGCTTCCAAACCACTAAAACCACATGAAAAGAATTACCCGATACATGATCTAAAACTAGCAACTATTATTTTTACGTTGAAAATTTGGCGATACTATTTGTTCGGTGAAAAGTGTCATATATTCACCGATCATAAAAGCTTAAAATATCTGATGTCGCAGAAAGATTTGAACCTGAGACAACATAGATGGCTTGAATTGTTGAAAGATTATAATTTAGTTATAGATTATCATCCGGGAAAGGCAAATATAGTTGCAGATGCTCTGAGTAGGAAGTCTTTGTTTGTCTTGTGAACAATGAATACCCAATTGTCATTGCCTGATGATGACTCAATTTTAGCCGAGTTAAAAGCTTAACATATGTTTTTACAGTAGATCTGTGAAGCTCAGAAAAATGATGATAAGTTGCAAGCTAAACAGGTACAGTGTGAGTCAATTTCTGATTCAAAATTTCAAATAGGACCTGATGATTGTTTGTTATTCAGAGATAGAATTTGTGTAACGAAGAATCTGGAGTTTATACAAAAAATTTTACATAAAGCTCATAACGGCACCATGTCTATTCATCCGGGAAGTAATAAAATGTATAATGATTTGAGACAGATGTACTGGTGGCCAGGAATAAAACGTGATATTTCTGAATTTGTATCTAGATGTTCAGCAAGTAAAAGTTGAACATCAGGCACCTTCGGGATTGTTATAGCCAGTGATGATACCATAATGGAAATGAGATAGAGTTACTATGGATTTTGTATCGGGGTTACCCCTATCTTCAAAAAAGAAAGATGTCATTAGGGTTATCATCGATCGTTTGACGCAGTCTACACATTTTATTCTGGTACGTATGGATTTCCCCTGGAGAGATTAGCAGAATTATATGTTTCTGAGATTGTCAGGTTACATGGTGTACCAATCTCCATTATTTCAGATAGAGATTCGCGGTTTACATCCTGATTCTGGAACAAATTGCAAGAAGCTCTGGGTACACAATTACATTTTAGTACCGTATTTCACCCTCACACTGATGGTCAATCTGAATGCGTGATTCAGATTCTTGAAGATATGCTTTGGTGCTGTGTTTTAGAATTCGAAGGGAATTGGGAAAAATATTTGCCGTTAGTTGAATTCACATATAATAATAGTTATCAGTCAAGCATAAAGATGGCACTGTATGAGGCTTTTTATGGTCGTAAATGTAGAACTCCATTGTATTGGATTGAGCTCAGTGAGAAAAAGATATATGGAGTTGATTTGATTCGTAAAACTAAAGAAAAGTGAAAGTGATCTGAGATAGCTTAAAAGTAGCTAAAGGTCAAAAGAAAATTTATTTTAATATTATTTTATGGTCTATAGTATGATAAAAATAGTGGTTTCGGGACCACAAATCGAGGTCAAAAGAAAATTTATTTTAATAATATTTTATGGTCTATAGTATGATAAAATATCGTATGAAAATTTCGTTAAGAAATTTTATTGTTTACATGCCTAGCTTAATAAAATGACAAATTGCATAAAATGCAAAAGTTGAATTTTAGTAGCTAAAGGTATCAAATAGCTATGAAATTCAAAATTGGAGGTCCTTATATAACAGATAGACCATTTAAAGGAGTTAGTAGTTAAGAATGATTATTCATCATTGGAAATTGAAGAAATATTAAGGTTAATTTTGGAAAGATGATAAAATAAAAGATGATAAATGAATTAAATAATAAAATATCATCATTTTTCATCATCTTTCCTAAAATAAAACATGGAAACCCTAGCCATGGAAACCTAAGTTCAAGCAAGCTTATTTTGCTTAATTATGTGAGTATTCTTATCCCTTTTTTTAATGATTTTTATGTTCCCGAGATCGTAATAACTTAATCTAGCTATCTCGGGGAATAATTTGTAAAATTATTAGAGTATTAAGGTTTTGCCATGGATGAGTATAGTTGAATTATGAAGTTTTATGGTAGAAAATGAAAGGTTGTTGATAGATAAACAAATTTTGTAAAGAGAATTTTGATGAAATTATGATTTTGAGACTAAATTGAAAAGATGGAAAATTTATGGAAAAATTCTAAATTTTATGAAATACATGGGCTACTATTGTTATATATGAAAATCGTCTAGGCTAGGAATAAGGATTAAATTGTATGAATTTTATTTTCCGAGCCTAGGGATGAAATTGTAATTAATCGAAAGTATAGGGGCAAAATAGTAATTTTGCCAAAGATATGTATTGGATTGAATTGAATATGAATTGTATTAAATTGAGCTAAATTCATTTGTATAGATCCGGATAGACCTAGTACAGAATTGGATCGAGGAAAAGAAAAAGTATCAGATTAGTAGCCTATGAACTTACGAACATTTGTCGAGGTAAGTTCGTGTAACTAAATTATATATTTATATGTTTTAAAGTGAATGTTATTATGTGTGATTTGTATAAAAAGTCATGTATAAATATTGATCACATATTCGACAAGTATTAAGTCCCGTTTGAACCTTGGAAATTCGATGGATACAAATGACATTGTCATTAAAGGTTCTCGGTTGGTTGTGGTCCTACATGTGTTGCGGACACACCACAGCTCGCAAGAGCATCCCGTTATTTAGCTCTTATGAGCATCTCATTATATGGCTCTCACGAGCTTCCTGATATTTGGCTCTCATGAGCTTCCCGATTAATGGCTCTCCGGAGCTTCCTGTCGCATAAGTTTCCCAATTACGGCTCTCATGAGCTTCACGTTATATGGCTCGAAAGAGCTTCCTGTTTACACACTCGTATGAACATATGCGTATATGAATTAACGGATTTCAAATATGTACACTTCAAGTGTACTACCCATGTATCCAACGATATTTTAAATGGTTCAACGGGCAAAGTTCTGACATGAGATAATATGAGTTTGAAACGAATTATTACTTGTACATACATGAAGTACATGGAAATATTAATACCTAATACATTGAAGCATGAGATGGATGATACATGAATGTGGAACTTGATTAATGATTATGTTCATCCATGATTATTGAATATTACATGAGTTTCACATGACTAACATGTTGAGGATATGTGTTTAGGCTTTTGGCCAAAATGAGTTGGATATATTTTGTATGCTTACCTTATATGTGAAATAATGGTAAGTTAAATTCCATGTTATACGAACTTACTAAGCATTAAATGCTTACTTTGTTTTATTTCTCTATCTTATAGTAATTCGGAAGCTCGTTAAGGTTGGAAGCTAGTCGGAGCCACATCACACTATGCATCAGCCTTTTCGGTATATATAGAGCAAATTAATTTTGGTTATAATAGCATGTATAGGATAATTTGGCCAATGTTGGCAAGTAAATGTTTTGTTGAGATCAGCCATTTGAATGGCTAGTGTTTGGTACATTTTGATGTACAAATTTATGTATGTGGTTTCATCAATTTGATGTGTGTGGGTGAATGATTGAAAGTGAAACGGGGATTGAATATGCATATGAGTATTTAGTAAGTTAGGTAAGTTTGTATACTTGGTTATGTGTGATATGATGTCTTGATGTTGTATAAAAATGTTGATTTAGGTTGATGACAAATTGGGTGAGAAATATGGCTAGGAAAATGACCTATTTTTGTCCACACGGGCAAAGGCATGGGCGTGTGTATCAGCCGTGTGTGACACACGGCCAGGTGACATGGCTGTGTGTCCCTTGTATATTTTAATTAGTACAAAACATAATGCTCTCAAGGCCTAACACATGGGCATGTGGCTTGGCCGTGTAACCTCTGTACCTTATTAACCCAAGTCAGTATGCTCAAATTATTCACATGGCCTAGCACACGGGCATGTGGCTTGGCCATGTGACCTAAGTCTGAGAGCTCCCAAATTTGGACACGGGCTGGGATACGACCGTATGTCCCTAATTTGATGCCCACACAGCATGAGACATGGGCGTGTCTCTTGACCGTGTGAGCTACACGGGCGTGTTTCTTCTGCACCTTTTAAAAATTTTAATGTTTCCTGAAAAATTCTCTGAGTACCCGGTTTAGTCCCGACTTATTTCTAACATGTATTTTGGGCCTTGAGGGCTCATATAAGGGACATCATGATTGATATTTGATATAAAAGCTATATGATATGAAATATCTGTTTATTTGATCTGTAAATTTTGCTAATGCTCCGTAACCCTGTTCTGACGATAGATACGGGTTAGGGGTGTTTCAGTCTCCCTCATTCTTCTTTGTCTAAAAGCTTTGTTATTTTACTAAAATTACATTAGCGGAAGTTCTGTCTAGGAATTTGAGTTTTAAACAAGATCATTTTGTGACCCCTCCAAACATTCCGAAGAACTGATCCTAATGTGGTTTTTCCGGCCAATTTTTTCGACCACCTTTAAAATCTAGTTGATCTTATTTTCCGTAAATTTAAAAAGGAGCAATATCGATTAAGTTCCATCTTCCTCTTTCGAGTGTACGAATTT
The DNA here is from genome assembly GCF_025698545.1 of Gossypium raimondii. Taxonomy (NCBI): domain Eukaryota; kingdom Viridiplantae; phylum Streptophyta; class Magnoliopsida; order Malvales; family Malvaceae; genus Gossypium; species Gossypium raimondii. The sequence goes on from NC_068571.1 coordinate 11,407,158, forward strand.
GGAAGCACAGTATTAATCTTGAGAGGCGAAGTCCATTTCCAATTACATCGATCAATGCAAAATCCAGTGATTCTCCATGATATAATATTCATTTATTTATTTTTCCATTATTATTTGTACTTGTCAATGCTAATGTTTTTATTTTATAGTGGTAATTTTCCAACAAAATTATCTAGTACATTACTATAGAATTTTTTAAACTCTACAAATAAATTTAAAATATAACAAATATATTATAAAATATAATAAAAATAGAAATATAAATAAAATTCAATCCGTGGTATCTAAAAATTTAATAAATGATGTACCATATCTAATAGAATTTGCTTTAAAATTAAATAGATTCAAAAATAGATAAAAATATTAAACAGTGGATCTTAATATTTATTTTAAATATTATAAAATGTCCACTTGTCGATTAATGACACAGGTCACTTATGCACTATAAACTTCTTCGCTAAGTTATTTATTTGAGATGAAAACTTTAGTTTAGATAATATATTTATTTTACGTGTCAATCAGATTATAGCCCTCTCAAATTCGTGTTTTTGCATTAACAATAGTTCGTACAAATTGAATTAATGTTCAATCGACTTTTAACTAAGATTTACTTTTTTGACATCAAAATTTTAATAAATAAGTGTGGAGTTAAATGTACAAAATTAATATTTTAATTAAATTTAAGATAAACTACACTATTAGTTATTAGATAAGTTTTTGTTTTAGTTACTTAATTAAAAAAAAGTTACAATTTGGTCATTAAACTATTCGAAACTTTTTATTTAAGTTATTGAATTATTCAAAAGTTTTTATTTTAGTTACTAGTATAACATCCCCAACCTGTATCCCTCGCCGGAACCGGTTACAGAGCATTACCGAAGTTTACAGATCAAATAGACAGAAATTTCAACGTTTCATATAACATAACATTCATGTCAGAAACCAATCAAACTCATACATATTTTCCCTTATTTGAGCCCTCGAGGCCCAAAATACCCGTTAGAAATAAGTCGGGACTAATTCGAAAACTCAGAAAAATTTTCAAAGCTCCAGGGTTCACACGTGCAGGAGACATACCCGTGTCTTAAACCGTGTGGGCATTCGAAATAGGGACACACACTCGTGTCTCAACTCGTATCCGTGCCCATGTAACTCTCTGACTTGGGTCACACGGCCAATCCACACGCCAGTGTGTCAGGCCGTGTACCCATTTGAAATGGCCTCGCACGCTTGTGTGCTAGCCTTGTGTCTCACACGGCCGAGTCACACACTCATGTGTCTAGCTGTGTGGACTCAGAATGTACCTTAAATAACAAGTTTACCATTCCCTACAAGCTTGGACACTAAGTAATTCAAGAATCATTCGTTTAACTGGTTCAAAACACAATCAAACACATTCGAATCATGTCAAAACAATCATCCTAGGTGCCTAACCAATGTACCCTCATTGGTAACACATTTATATCATCAAATTATATTATCAAAACATTATTCAAATTCAAATTATAGACATACCAAATTCAATCTATTTTGCCTAGTTTATGAGCACTTAAACATAAAATTAAATTCACATGCACCTATCTAGATTTGGTTCAATTTACCATGCCAGAATATAGCTTCAAACACATATTTATATGTATATACCAAACCAATATTAAACTTATAACCTCATTTACAATAAAACCACAAAATAACTATTATTTAGACACCCTATGTACATGTCGACACAAAGGATAAACATCACCACATTTGAGTTCGGGATCGTTGTTGGATGCTGAATCGGCGATCAAAAGTTAAGTACCTAACCTGCGCACGGGAAGTAAAACCGTACGCTGAGTAAAACTCAGTGGTATTTCTATAATCCGAATATTTAAAGAGATAATAATAATATGCACATTATAAGAACAATTGAATAATTAAAACCACATTTATTCATATAATGACATTAGCTATTTAATACTCAATCCATAAATGCACCATTTCATACCATACTCAATTCTTATCACTTGCTATACAATAACTTTTCACAGTTTGATCCACATATAATTTAATCAATAACATTATCTATTCCATATCCAATTCATGAATACATAATTCATGTATATCATTTTTATGTTTTAATTCACTATCCCATTTTCAGTTCACATACAATATCATCCAATATCAATCATAGTACTGTTTATTTAATTACCCCTATTAACATGACTCAGACTCGGAGGGATACACGGATCCAACCAACACACCAGTTTGACACCTAGTGCCTCATCGGATAATCCGAAGTAATAACTGCGCCCAGCGCTATATAAATTTGATACCTAGTATCTCATCGAATAAACCGAAGTAAATTGGCACCCAATGCCTCATCGACTCAAAGTCGAAGAAATCCCTGAACTCTTCCTATCCTATGGCATGCCACTTATATCTGACTCAGCCCGATACAATTAATAGGGTTCCAAATCACTTTCCAAATACAACAATATCCAATATCATATTTGTATATATATCAATTCAATCAAATTCAATCAACTTTAAATCAATTCAATAATCAAAGTGCAATATACTCACCTTAACCACTTACCATGTGCATTAATTTAAAACAAAACAATTAACAACTAATTTTAGATTATAGAAATACAAACCGGGAATTCTGAGCTATTCCACGTCAACTTTATATTTCCCCTTTTTAGTTGAGGATTCCGGTACGACTTTAGTTACGAAATTAAAACAATTAAAATTCATCAATACAACACAATTAAATTTCATATTGAATATTTCAATTTTTATACAATATTAGCCTAAATTACAATTTAGCACCTAAACTGAGACTAATTTTTATTCTTCACAATTAATTCTATATTTTCATACATTTTTCACTTTAAACTAAATTTAACTCCCTATTTTCACTTAAATCTCTAAATTTCAAAATTTTCACAATTTAGTCCCTATTACTCAAAATTTACAATTCATTTTACAATTTAATCCTTTTCATTTCTAACTTGAAAATCTATCAATTTAATCCCTAATACTAAAATTATTCAACATTAACAACACTTAAAAACTCAATAATTTCTAAAATTTTGACATAGATCGGGTAGTACTTAATGACGAGATTTCAAAACATAAAAGTTACAAGAAAAAAAGACTAACTAACCAATTAAACTTGAAAACTTTTGAAATCCGTAAGCGTTGCGTCTATTTCTTTCTTCTTTTCTTTCTTTTCTTTCTCAATTTTGATTTTGCTTTTATCTTTCTTTATTTCATTTACTTATTTGTTTTATTATATTTACTTTATTATTATATATATTTACTTAAATATTAAGTAAAACATATAATAATATATAGATTTTAAAGAAACAGTGGCATAATTGCTTCTTTAGTCCTTTTAATTTTCTTTAATCTATAATTCAACTTCACCCTATATGAAATTTAGTTCTTATACCTAATTACTCTTAATTCATGCAAAATTACTTAACCAGATTCTAATTAACTACACAACTAACTTCGTAAATATTTTTAATAAATATTTACGAATCCGATTTACGGAAATAGAGTCTTGGGAATTCACTTTTCAACACCTCTGACTATCAGGTCGTTACAATTAGGTTGTTAAGTTTTTTGTATTTGTTTTTTTAAAAAGTTCTAACAATGAGCTCCAAATGACGATTGATATGATAGATTTAGTTCCCATCGATGAGTAGAAAAACATATCTTAGATCCAAAGTTGTTTCATGAAAAAAATAAACTTTGAAAGGGAAGGGAAAAAATAATTTTCGATTAGCACAGACAGTATGGACAAAAAAAAACCATATAAAGTCAAATTTAACTACCTTAGATTTGAATAGTTGAGTTTACTCACTTATTTTAGATACAATTAAAGATTATAAAATATAAATATAATATAACTTACTCTTAGGTGAAAATAATTCTAAATATGATCAAATTTAAAGAAAGATAAAATTCGAATCCAAGCATAGAGAGCTTAATAATTTTACCGAAAGGATGAAAATGAAATTCATGACAGGTCACCAGCTTTTTAGGAACGCCAAAACGTCACCGGTTTAAGTAAAAAACAAAGAAAAAAGATGAAAAAGCAAAAGTGGACTTTCACGTTCTAATCAAACCGGAAAAAATCAACAAAGGAGTAAAACAAGTGCAAAATATATCTCCACCGCCTTATAGTTTTCATTTCATTCAATAAAGCCCTTATATTTCTCCCATCTCTGTACTTCCTTTAATAAACCCCTCCCTCCATCGGTACCAGACTATCTCTGTCTCTCCCTCTCTCTACTCTTTTCTTTCTTTTTCTCAAAAGATATGGCGGATCACTTAACGCGACTCTGCCAATTCCTCGCCGAGGAGAAGCTCTCGTCCTCGTCTTCATCGCTCGATCTTCTTCTTAAGCTTCGTTCCGATGAGTCGATCAAGCTAGGGCTCCAACAGTTATACTTGATTCTTCAAACCGGCCTCCACCCGATCGAACCCGGTTCCCATCCCTTGTTTAAGTCTTGGTCCGATAATCAGATTCTCTCCCTCGCTTCTCTGGGTTCCTGTATTACCTCCGTCTTTCGATCCCTCTCAGGTTCGTTTGTTTATTTATTTATCACTTAAAGTTTTTGTTTTGAATCAATATGTAGGTTTTTAGCAATTTTTTGAGCTTCTAACTGATTAGGTAACTTTTTTTTTTACTGTAAAATCTCTAAAACTTATAGTCCTCTGTTTCGATTATTTTCTCTTGATTGTATTTTATTTTTGTTCTTCTTGGTTTTGTATATTCAATGGTTAGATTTTTTTTTTTTGTTATTGATTTTTTATATGACCGACTTTTACTTATTTTGTTTCTTAACTGAAGAATGTCATGTTTCGTTTTAGTTTTTAAATGATGTAGGATTAAATAATCAATATATTCTTTTTTGTTTGAGCAGTGGAACAATTGGAGCCGATAATTGTTGCGGTGGCAAGGAAGTTGGTGGAATTTACTGTTTCTTTTTTGGGGAAATCAGACTTCGGTGGCGACGATTTGAGTTTACAGGTACGAAAAACTGAACTTTTTTTCTATTACATAATTATTAGTTGTTATGTTAAGTTTGTATAGTCTGATTGTCCAGTCCAGTGTGATTATCTGTTATGAATGAAACAAGCGAACCACCAAGATAAAGGAGATGTTGTAGAATAAAGAAAAGAGAGAGAACTCGAATAACAAAATTGAGGAAGAGTATTCTGGTTCCACTTTACTGAATACATTTGCAATATTCGGCTTTTTAATTAAATGGGAACCTGCCATCTACAACCAAAAAATGGATTTTAACAACTAACTCCGCCTAATGGACAAATAGACTTATTGCGGGGCTTCTAAAACAAACCAACTCAGGACCATTTGTAGAAAGAGCCTGCATTAACACATTCCTGTTCAAAACATCCTGCCCTCAAGGATGGAATTTTCAAAATCTGTTGAGCAAGTTAGATAGGCATTCTGACATATCATCTTTAGGAAACTATTGTTCCACTGCACGAGTAGTTCAATAACTCGCTGATCACTTCTCTTTTTAACGTGCTTATCCAACAAAGCACTAGGTTCCTTCACAATAACTTGCTGAGTTGCAGCATTAGTTTTTTGGTCCAACAGAAATTTCAGTCTCTGGTGGTATACTTTTCTTCGAAAACAGCTATGGTTGCCAACATTTCCTTTTTGTATACTGAGAAAGCCTGGTTTTAGGTTGGCAAGATTTTGATAACATGAGAGATTGACATGCCTTTTTGTCTAAGAAAGATCCTAAGCCTGCTTATCAAAGGCTTTTTGTGCTTGCTTAGTCCAGAAAAATCCTCTCCTTTTGAGTAGTTCATTAGAGGTTGAGCAATAACTCCATCCCTTTGACAAATCATCTGTTGTACTAGTAAGTAGTAGCCAAAGAGGCCTAGGAAATCTCGTAGTTCCTTCACATAACCGCTGATGGTATGACCCAAGTACTCCTTAAGGGCCACAAAATAAAAATTGGTTATACAAATAACCAATTCTCTAAATTCACTTCATAGCTCAAAACACTATTTGCTAGTGCTAAAGGTAGGATAACTATTAAAGGAATATACTGATATATATATTTATATATATGCATATAAACTGAGATATGGAATGTATATGGACATTGGTTAGGGAAAATGGCAAGACCAATAACTCATAATGCCCATGCTGGCGTTTGATGGTATTCTGACCTCAAAATCTATTTGGACAAGTAACAAACACCATTTAATTCATCTGAGGGCTCATCTTTTAGTAACAGCTGACATGATTGTGCATGGTAGCGTAGAGTAACTATCCTGTTTGCTCGGTTGTTTATGTCTATAGAGTATAGATTGATTATCTTTTTAAGGTAGTGTATGGTTTAGTGTTGAGAGATCAAATAAGGCATTGGAACTTTAAGCTCTAGAAAGAACCTTGCTTTTTATTAATGTAATTCAGATGATGGTCCTTTGCATAGCACAAATGCATAAAATGCTCTTTGTAGGAAAAGGCTGGTTTTCTATCCGTTGTATAACGTTGAGGTTCTTTTTTCTTAGCAGCGTTTCGGTCTCACTGTAACCCACTTGGTAGGAGAAGGCTTGTTTCTGTGTTTGTTGTATAAAGTTGAGGTTCATTCTGCTTAGCATTGTTTGGGTCATTGTAGTTTCTGCAAATTTAAATCTAACACTATTTTGTCTCATTTTCTTATGGATCGTTGTTATTTTTTATTTTCCATCTCATGCTTTCTACTTATTGTATGGCCAAATTATGCATGTATTTGATGCGGTATTTTTTTTTCTCTCCAATCTCATTATCACTGATTTAAATTTGTATAATTCTCTTTGGATTGCCAGAGTAATATGATACAGCTTTTGGAGATTATATTGGGTGGTGGAACTGACAAAATAGTTGATTCCTTGCAACCTGCCTCTGTAAATAGCCTTGTGGACTTGTTGCCAATAGTTTCTTGCAATTTGGGTAGCATTGAGCTGGATAACGACATAAAATGTGGCCTTCAAGGTATCTTTGATTCTGCATACTCTGTTATTATTTTGGTGGCCTGACTTTTTACTGATTCTGTTTGTTATTCTAACAATTTTGAGAAGGGATGAAGTGCTCAAGGGCAGAGAAGCAAGTGGATAGACTTCTATCAGCCTTAGCTTCTGAATGGGTGCAACCTGAAAGACATACTTCAGGGTTTGAGGCTCCTAGTTTCCATCAAGATTTGAACAGTCTAGTTTTCCTGTCCCAGCATTGGGCAGTTGCTCATGCAGAATGCATTCGGTGTTTGATTTTGCTGTGCAAAGAGCTCGTGGAACTTCCTGATATATTTGATGAAAGGATAGCAGGTGCAAATTTCCGCAAGAGACTTTCCTTCAGCTTGAGGATTTTGAAGTCACTTGGATGCCTTCTAAAGGATGTGCCATATGTAGAATATGATTCCTCAGTGTTAGAAGCAATTGCTTCATGTGCTGATGTTTTGCCTAATTTATTTAGACCCAGCTTTGAATTTGTCAATAACATTGCTGTTACGGAGGGTAATTTTGAGAGTCTTGTACTGTCACTACTAGAAGAGTTTATTCATCTTGTTCGAGTCATGTTCTGCAACAGCGTAGTTTTTCAGAATGTGCAAGCATGTATTGTAGCATCTATTTTGGAACATCTCGGTCCATCCATATGGAGATACAACAAGGCTGCTTCGAACATAAAGCCCCCTTTAGCCTACTTCCCTCGAAGTGTTATTTACACCCTGAAGCTCATTCAGGATCTCAGAATCCAATTAAAAGAGGTTGTAGATCTGAAGGAGCTTGACACAGAACTTGGTGGTTCTGTTGATTTATCAACGGATTCTCCTTCGTGCCATTTACATGCTCAGAAGGTTCCCTTGCTACAGAGGTTCACTATCGATGAACTATCAAAAATGATATTTCCTTCATCAAGTAACTGGATGGACAATCTGATGCATCTTACTTCTTTTCTTCATTCTGAAGGAGTAAAATTAAGGCCAAAAATGGAGAGGTCAACCAGTTGTGGAAGATCTAATTGCTCCTCGGAATTGGAAACTGCTGTTTGCCATGATGATGAAGCCCTTTTTGGTAATCTTTTCTCTGAGGGTAGTCGGACGTTAGGATCTGCAGATGTATGTGATCAAACATCTGCTGTAAGTTCTAGCTCCAGCAATTGCAATATGCCAATGCAAGCCGCTATGGAACTGTTGAGCTTTCTGAAAGGGTGCATCTTCTCTCATGATTGGCTTCCTTCTGTTTATGAGGATGGGTGCAGAATGCTTAGTGCAGACCACATTGATATTTTACTTTACATACTCAGCTGTCAGGGGGGACCTTTTGAAGATAACTTTGCAGCTTCGCATGAAGATAGGAAGAGTGGGCATATTCAAGAGCTTTCTTTTCAACTTCTGCACAATCTTCTTACCCACCATGCATTGTCTGATTCACTTGAGGATTATCTAGTTGAGCGAATTCTAAATGTTGAAGATGCTACCTTTGTTTATAACGATCAGACGTTAGCCTTGCTGGCTCATGCACTTTTCTCTAAGGTGGGCTTTGCTGGAAGCCAGTTGAGAACCAAAATCTACAGAGGATTTGTTTCTTTTATTGTTGAGAAGGCAAAATCTATTTGCTCAGACTGTCCTACTCTGAAGGAACTTCTGGTCACTCTTCCATCTGTATTTCACATTGAGATTCTTCTCATGGCATTCCATTTATCACCTGATGAAGAGAAGGTAACCCTGGCAAACCTCGTATTTTCTGCCCTTCAAACGGTTCATGTACCATCCACTGGTTCTTATGGTACACAGCTCTCTTGCTGGGCGTTGGTGGTTTCAAGGTTGATTCTACTGCTTCGTCACATGATATTACATCCATGTACTTGTCCACCATCAATGCTGCTAGCTTTTCGATCAAAGTTGAGGGACATCCAATCTTTTGTTTCTAATGTGCCAACAAATTCTATTGATAGTTTTTCCTCGCTGGCATCAATTGCAGCAAAGACTTTGACAGGGGCTTTGGTTGATGAAGAGCCAAGCTGCAGTAGCCTGATTCATCAACTGATTGATGTTACATACATTCAGTCTCCAATTTACATGGCTGATGTTGCCGTTGGGTCATTACATTTGAGTTGGGATGATATGTGTTCACACTTCTCGTATATTCTGGGGTTTTGGAATGGTAAAAAAGCTGCAGCTATTGAAGACCTTATTATTGAAAGGTATATTTTCTTGCTTTGTTGGGATATTCCTACCATGAAGTCTCCATTCAGTCATCAGCTTTCACTGTGGAGTAACCTGCAGACTCCGGAAATATCTAGCACAGAACAATTTTTTTGCTTCAGCCATTTACTTCTGGGCCAGTGTGATGTTATTGGCAAGGGTGCTGACTTTCAAAAGCTTGTGGTTGGATTGCTAAGGCACTTGCAGGCTGCACATTTGCAGGATAACTTTGAGAATCTAGGATGGGATTTCTTGAGAAATGGAATGTGGTTGTCTTTGGTACTCTCTTTTTTTAATGTTGGCATTGGAAGATACTGTGTTAAGAATAACATTCCTGGAGGTGGTCCATTCTGGACAGAGAACAGACCTAGTGATAATGATTATATCAATTCTGCAGAAGGCTTCATTTCTGGCTTGATTGCAGATAATCGAACTTCAGAGCTTTTGAGGATGTTTGCATCCTTTTTAGAAGGATATTTGCAGTTTTATGAGAAGGCTTTCCTAGCTACCCTTGGTGATAGCAAGCATGATGACTATATGTTCTCGCCTGTGCTGCTTCTCAAGCTATCTATGTTTGACAAATCCCTCTTGGATGAACTCCTTAAGAAGTGTGGTGTGGATTCTTTTCAATTGGAGTCTGTTCTTGACATCTTATTAAAGGTAGATGGAGCAGTTGAGAAGAGAGCTTCTGGCATTTTAGCTAAGGTATTTTGGGAATGTATGTTGCATGGTTTTCCTTCTCATCTTCAAGCTTCTAGTGCAATCCTTCTTTCTTGTATCCTTAACATAAGGAGGATTATTTTCACTTTGGATGGATTACTGAAACTTTCCAATATGAAAGGAAATATTTTCCTGGAGACTGATGTACTGCATCAAATTCTTGATTCATTGACAAGTGTGAAATTAGATCGCATCTTTGAAAGGCTTCGTGGAAAATGTGAAGATGTTTGTCTCAACTTGAATGCTGGATTGGAGCTGTCTGATTATACTGAATTGTTTCTACTGAAGCGCATGGAAGGATTTCTAAGGTATATCCATTCTAGAGAAATGGGCGACACCAGTATCCTTGAATGGGTAATTACCAAGACAATAGATACCATGGATGCCCTCAGAAAAGATCCTAAGAAGTCTACACTTTTCAAATTTTATCTTGGAGCTGGAGATATGTCTGAATCACTTAAAGAGCTGCATGGCTCGCAGCGTGGTGATATATTGGTTCTTATCGACTCAGTGTGTAACTGTCACACTGAATTGGTTAACATTAAGGTGCTTAGCTTCTTTATTGATCTCTTATCTGGAGAGATATGTCCTAATCTTAAACTAAAGATACAGAATAAATACCTTAGCATGGATTTACTGTTATTGTCCAAGTGGTTGGAGAAGAGGTTACTAGGTTGCACAGCTGAAGCTATGGATGGGGTAAAGAGTGTCAAAGCAAATTCTGTTTCTCTTAGAGAATCAATTATGAGTTTTATTTTGTGCCTTGTGTCATCACCTTCTGAATTACAATCAGAGCTATACAATCATTTGTTTGAAGCTGTATTGATCTCACTTGAGACTGCATTTTTGCAATTTGACATTCATACTGCAAAGTCATATTTCCATTTTGTTGTTCAACTTGCAAGAGGGGAGAGCTCAATGAAGTTGCTTTTAAAGAGGACGGTAATGTTGACGCAGAAACTGGCAGGTGAAGAGCGTTTACTACCAGGATTGAAGTTTATCTTTGGCTTTCTTGGATGTTTCTTGAGTGATTGTGGGTCCAGCAGCAATACAACAGAAAAGTGTTCTGGGAAGTCTCTATCCATCAGTAGTGTTGCTGTGGGCCCTGTGGCTTCTAGACCAGTGGGGTCCAGGAAGAATTCTGATGTTTTGGTTCTTTCTGCGAATCGAGATGGGGCAACTGCTATTCTTGAGTGTGATGCAACTTCTGTAGAAGAAGATGAGGACGACGGAACATCTGATGGTGAGGAAGCTAGCATAGATAAAGATGAGGAAGAGGATACCAACAGTGAAAGGGCTCTTGCTTCTAAAGTTTGCACATTCACTTCTAGTGGCAGCAATTTCATGGAGCAACACTGGTATTTTTGTTATACCTGTGATCTAACAGTATCAAAAGGCTGCTGCTCTGTTTGTGCTAAAGTTTGTCATCGTGGTCATCGTGTTGTTTACTCTCGCTCCAGTCGATTTTTCTGTGACTGTGGAGCAGGTGGTGTTAGGGGTAGTAGTTGCCAATGCTTGAAGCCTCGAAAATTCACCGGTAGTGATAGTGCCCTTAATTGTGGTACCAACAGTTTTCAGTCCTTTTTACCTCTCACAGAGGATGCAGATCAGCTGCCAGAAAGTGATTCTGATATGGACGAGGATGTTGGGGCAGATATGGAGAACTCGCTGAGGTTGTCTATTCCAAAAGATTTGCAAGATGGGATCTCCATGTTGCTTGAAGAACTTGATGTTGAGCGTCAGGTGCTTGAACTATGCTCTACATTGCTGCCTTCTATAACAGGCAGGAGGGAATCCAACCTTTCAAAAGATAAGAAAATTATTCTGGGTAAAGACAAAGTGCTTTCTTATGGCATAGATCTCTTGCAACTGAAGAAGGCATATAAAAGTGGGTCCTTGGATCTGAAGATAAAGACTGATTATCCAAATGGCAAAGAACTTAAATTGCATTTAGCTAGTGGTTCTCTTGTCAAATCTTTGCTCAGTGTCAGTATTAGAGGAAGACTTGCTGTTGGAGAAGGCGACAAAGTTACTATTTTTGATTTTGGGCAGTTAATAGGACAAGCCACTATTGCACCTGTAACAGCAGACAAGGCCAATCTCAAGGCTTTATCCAAGAACCTCGTTCGATTTGAAATTGTTCACCTTTCATTTAATCTCGTGGTTGAGAATTACCTTGCTGTGGCTGGCTATGAAGATTGCCAGGTTCTTACTTTGAATCCTCGTGGAGAAGTTACTGATCGTCTAGCCATTGAGCTTGCCCTGCAAGGTGCTTATATCAGACGCATAGGATGGGTACCTGGTTCTCAGGTTCAGTTAATGGCGGTTGCTAACAGGTTTGTCAAAATATATGATCTGTCCCAAGACAACATCAGTCCAATGCATTACTTTACATTGGCAGATGACACAATAGTAGATGCAACACTTATTGTGGCCTCTCAGGGAAGGATGTTTCTTGTTGTCCTTTCAGAACGAGGGAGTTTATTTAGGCTGGGATTATCTTTGGAGGGTCATGTGGGAGCTACACCTTTGAAGGAAATAATTCGTATTCAGGACAGAGAAATTCATGCAAAGGGCTCATCTTTGTACTTTTCTTGTACTTATAAGTTACTTTTCTTGTCCTATCAAGATGGCACTACTTTGATAGGTCGGTTAAGTCCTGATGCGTCATCATTGACTGAGATATCTTGTGTCTATGAGGAACAAGATGGTAAGCTGCGACCAGCTGGGCTGCATCGATGGAAAGAGTTACTGGTTGGTAGTGGATTATTCTGTGGCTTCTCAAGTGTAAAATCAAATTCTGCTATTGCAGTATCTTTTGGTGCAGATGAGTTATTTGCACAGAATTTGAGGCATGCCGTGAGCTCTTCCTCGCCTTTAGTGGGGATAACTGCATATAAGCCTTTGTCCAAAGACAAAGTCCACTGTCTTGTTTTACATGATGATGGGAGCCTTCAGATATACTCTCATGTTCCCATGGGAGTGGATGCTGCTGCTAGTGCCACAGCTGAGAAAGTGAAAAAATTGGGTTCTAATATCCTTAATAATAAAGCTTATGCTGGCACAAAGCCAGAATTCCCCCTTGACTTCTTTGAGAAAACAGTTTGCATTACAGCAGATGTGAAACTGAGCGGTGATGCAATCAGGAATGGTGATTCTGAAGGAGCTAAACAGAGCTTGGCCTCAGAGGATGGTTTTCTGGAAAGTCCAAGTCCTGCAGGATTTAAGGTATGGCTTTACATTCCTTCTTGTTATCTATAGCATTAATAGCAATTAGTTCTTCTATGTATAGCTTTGGCGAGCAGTTGTTATAATATTTGCTTATGTACTTGAGTAGACTTGTCCAAGGGCTGGACTACCCGCCTAAGTCTAAAGGCCCGTCTGATATTTGGGAGGTTTTGGACAAAAATGGGCCCGGGCAAAAAAATAGGCCCGATTAAAATATGGGTCGGGCTTGGCTATAATATCCAAGCCTTGAGCCCAACCCGACCTGGCCTGGCTCAGCCTGTTTACCAATCTTGTAATATGTTATTTTTCTTTTGTTTTTATTTATTCATATTAAAATTGAATATATAATGTAAATATTACAAATAATGTCAAGCTTATATTTAAAAATTTGGTAAAAATGTAAAATTCTAAATATAAAATAAAAATAAAAAGGGGCAGCATAAACAGGATTGGGTTGGCAATGTACACATAAGGGTGGGCTTAGACAAAATTGGAGGCCCATAATTTGGGCCGGGCTTGCGCAAATATGTGTTGGCTTGGCCTGAGCCCATAGACACCTCTATACTTGATTTTGTCTTCACTCGCTGGTAGTGGGATTTGCCATATTATCATTGTGATGGTGTAAATTTGCCATTTAATGAGTTAGGCTGCTTTACAATAATTCTACTCTTCACACCGCACTTAAAATTTTATCTAGCTGTGAGCAAGCTGTTGACATTTTGGTCATATTAAGCCTAGTGACCATCTAACGTTGTTTCAAAATACATCATCCTAAACTATCAAATCATGCTGGAAGAGGTGCTTGTTCAGCCTGTTACATATGATTGAATTCTTAAATATTCATCTGTTGACTATTGTAACTGATCTTTTTTTTTTCCAGATGTCTGTTTCCAATTCAAACCCTGATATTGTCATGGTTGGTTTTCGTGTTTATGTGGGTAATCAATCAGCAAACCATATACCTTCTGAGATTACCATCTTCCAGAGGGTGATTAAGCTTGATGAAGGCATGAGGTCCTGGTACGACATTCCATTTACTGTAGCTGAATCACTACTTGCTGATGAAGAATTCATCATTTCTGTTGGTCCAACCTTCAGTGGCTCAGCCCTACCGAGAATAGACTCACTTGAAGTTTATGGTCGAGCTAAAGATGAATTTGGTTGGAAGGAGAAAATGGATGCTGTGTTAGACATAGAAGCTCGTGTTCTTGGTGCTAATTCTGTGCTTGCAGGGTCTGGTAAAAAGAGCCGGTCAATGCAGTCTGCTCCTATTCAGGAACAGGTGGTGGCTGATGGTCTTAAGCTTCTCTCTAGGATTTACTGTCTATGCAGATCCCAAGAAGAGGAGCTAAAAGTTGATCTGAGCAAGCTAAAGAGCAAGCAGTTATTGGAAGCAATATTTGAGAGTGATAGGGAACCCTTGATGCAGGCTGCTGCTTGCCGTGTCCTGCAGGCTGTGTTTCCTAAAAAAGAGACATACTACCAGGTACTTACCCAATTGGATGTTTATCTGACTTGGTTTGATTATATCGATATAGTGTCTAACATGATTCTCTGCTCCTCTGCTCTAGATCAAGGACACCATGCGTCTTCTTGGCGTGGTCAAGTCAACATCTGTTCTTTCATCAAGGCTTGGAATTGGTGGTGCTACAGGACAGTGGCTTATTGAAGAGTTCACCGCCCAGATGCGTGCCGTGTCTAAAATTGCACTTCACCGTCGCTCCAATTTAGCTAATTTCTTGGAGATGAATGGTAAAATCTTTATGCATAGTTTCTCTCATTAGTAAGTAATAGTGACACTTCCTCAAGCTTCCCCTTTTAGCTAGAGGCCTTATGCATATTGAATGTCCTCTCTGCTTGTAACTGGAAGAGAAAACAAGTTCCTGAAGGTTTTTTTGTCTCTTGGTGTTCTCATATATTACATGTGTGTAGTTTTGGTTCACAAACTGTTATATAGGGTTAAGTTTGTTTACACCTTATAAATATGCAAAGAATTTCCATATGCAAATGGGTTTGTGGTTTGCAGGTATTTTTCATAGTGGGGTTAGGGTAAGGAGAGTTGTTTTATTTTTTTTAAACCATTTTTGTTTATGTAGGTTCTGAAGTGGTGGATGGGCTTATGCAAGTTCTGTGGGGAATTTTAGATTTAGAACTTCCTGACACACAAACCATGAACAATATTGTGATATCTGCTGTGGAGCTCATTTACAGCTATGCTGAATGTTTGGCTTTGCATGGGAAGGACACAGGGAGGCGCTCTGTGGCGCCTGCAGTTATATTATTTAAAAAACTTCTCTTCTTCCCAAATGAGGCAGTTCAAACTTCAAGCAGGTATTGCTCAGATAAATGGAATATGTTAAGACCTTTTCAATGTTTGGAATGTCTTATTACTAATTGCTTCTGCATATCTGTCTATTTTAGCTTTAATGGTACTCACTTTTGCTTCTTTTTCAGTTTGGCCATATCATCAAGATTGCTCCAGGTTCCATTTCCAAAACAAACTATGTTAGGAACTGATGATGTGGTAGAAAGTGTGGTAACGTCCTCTATGCCTGCTGATACATCTGGTGGAAATACACAAGTCATGATCGAAGAAGATTCTATAACCTCATCTGTTCAATACTGTTGTGATGGTTGTTCTACTGTTCCCATACTAAGGCGGAGATGGCATTGCACTGTTTGTCCTGATTTTGACTTATGCGAGGCATGCTATGAAGTTCTAGATGCTGATCGGCTTCCTGCACCTCATTCTAGAGATCATCCTATGACTGCAATTCCAATTGAAGTGGAATCTCTTGGAGGAGATGGCAGTGAAATTCGCTTCTCTACAGATGATTTGAGTGATTCAAACTTGGTGACAAATGTAACGGATGTTGGTATGCAGACTTCTGCACCTTCAATTCATGTCTTGGAACCAAGTGAATCCATGGAGTTCTCTTCTTCAATGGCTGACCCTGTCTCAATTTCTGCTTCAAAACGAGCTGTAAATTCCTTGCTCCTGTCTGAGCTTCTTGAGCAGCTGAAAGGGTGGATGGAGACCACTTCTGGTATTCGAGCTATTCCTGTTATGCAACTTTTCTACAGATTATCATCTGCTGTTGGTGGGCCTTTCATTGACAGTTCAAAGTCCGAAACATTAGATTTGGAGAAATTAATTAAATGGTTTTTGGATGAAATTAACCTCAACAAGCCTTTTGTAGCCAGAACACGTTCTTCTTTTGGAGAAGTGGCAATCCTAGTCTTCATGTTCTTCACATTGATGCTCCGAAACTGGCACCAGCCTGGTAGTGATGGCACTGCTTCAAAAGGAACTGGGAATACAGACACTCCTGATAAAAGTGGTTCTCAAGTCTCCAGTTCAGTTGCCTCTCCGTCTTCCTTGGTGGATCATGACAAAATTGACTTTGCATCCCAACTTCTTCGAGCTTGCAATTCTCTTAGGAACCAAGCTTTTGTTAATTATATAATGGATATTCTGCTGCAGCTAGTGCATGTTTTCAAGTCACCAGCAGCTGGTCTTGAAAATGCTCATGGTTCAAATGTTGCTTCTGGATGTGGGGCTTTATTGACAATCCGAAGAGATCTACCTGCTGGTAATTTTTCCCCCTTCTTTTCAGATTCATATGCCAAAGCTCATCGGGCAGATACTTTTATGGACTACCACAGGCTATTGCTAGAGAATGCATTTCGACTGGTATACACTTTGGTAAGACCAGAAAAACATGACAAGAATGGGGAGAAAGAAAAGGTTCCTAAGACATCCTCTGGTAAGGATTTGAAGCTTGATGGATATCAGGAAGTCCTCTGCAGTTATATAAATAATCCTCATACAACATTTGTGAGAAGATATGCAAGGAGGCTTTTCCTGCATCTGTGTGGAAGCAAAACTCACTATTACAGCGTTCGGGACTCTTGGCAATTCTCTACTGAAGTGAAGAAACTATACAAACATGTAAACAAATCTGGTGGATTTCAAAATCCTGTTCCGTATGAAAGAAGTGTTAAGATAATTAAGTGCCTATCCACCATTGCTGAAGTGGCTGCTGCCCGGCCTCGGAACTGGCAGAAGTATTGCTTGAGACATAGTGATGTTTTGCCTTCCCTAATGAATGGGATTTTCTATTTTGGTGAGGAGTCTGTCATTCAGACTCTTAAATTATTAAATTTGGCATTCTATTTAGGGAAGGATATGATTCTCTCATCGCAAAAAGCGGAATCTGGGGATTCAGGTATCACTTCAAACAAATCAGGCACACAATCTTTGGATTCAAAGAAGAAGAAGAAGGGTGATGATGGAGTTGACACTGGTTTAGAGAAGTCTTTTGTGGATATGGAAATGGTAGTTGAAATCTTTACTGATAAGGGAGGTGATGTCTTGAGGCAATTTATTGATTGCTTTTTACTGGAATGGAACTCGAGCTCTGTACGTGCTGAGGCTAAGTGTGTTCTTTATGGCGTGTGGCATCACGGGAAACATTCATTCAAGGAAACTGTGTTGACAGCTCTCCTGCAAAAGATTAAATGCTTGCCAATGTATGGTCAGAATATTGTGGAGTATACTGAACTTGTCACTTGGTTACTGGGTGAATTCCCTGATAAAAGTTCAAAACAACAGACTGAAATTGTGGACCACTGCTTGACCCCTGATGTTATCAGGAGTATATTTGAGACACTTCATTCACAAAATGAACTCATAGCTAATCATCCAAATTCTCGCATATACAACACCTTGAGTGGTCTGGTAGAATTTGATGGTTACTATCTTGAGAGTGAGCCATGTGTTGCCTGCAGCTCTCCTGAGGTCCCTTACAGCAGAATGAAGTTAGAAAGTTTGAAATCTGAGACCAAGTTTACTGACAACCGCATCATTGTGAAATGTACTGGAAGTTATACAATCCAGACTGTGACTATGAACGTTCATGATGCCCGTAAATCTAAGTCAGTTAAAGTCCTGAACCTGTATTACAACAATCGACCTGTGGCTGACTTATCAGAGTTGAAAAATAATTGGTCATTATGGAAGCGTGCAAAGAGTTGTCATCTTGCTTTCAACCAGAGCGAGCTCAAAGTGGAGTTCCCCATTCCAATCACTGCTTGTAACTTCATGATTGAGCTTGATTCTTTCTATGAAAATCTTCAAGCCTTATCCCTTGAACCATTGCAGTGTCCTCGTTGCAGTCGACCCGTGACTGATAAGCATGGGACTTGCAGTAACTGCCATGAAAATGCATATCAATGCAGGCAGTGCCGTAATATCAATTATGATAATCTGGATTCTTTTTTATGCAATGAGTGTGGATACAGCAAGTATGGTCGGTTTGAGTTTAACTTCATGGCAAAACCAAGTTTTACATTTGACAACATGGAGAATGATGAAGACATGAAAAAAGGGCTGGCAGCTATAGAAGCTGAATCTGAAAATGCTCATAGGAGATATCAACAACTTCTGGGCTTCAAGAAACCCCTTCTGAAGATTGTCTCTAGTGTTGGTGAAAATGAGATGGATTCTCAACAGAAAGACTCTGTCCAGCAAATGATGGTTTCCTTGCCTGGTCCTTCATGTAAGATAAACCGCAAAATTGCTCTTCTAGGTGTTCTCTATGGTGAGAAGTGCAAAGCTGCTTTCGATTCTGTCAGTAAAAGTGTACAGACACTGCAGGGTCTTCGGCGGGTTTTAATGAATTACTTACACCAGAAGCATTCAGATAATTCTGGGGCTGCATCAAGGTTTGTGATTTCCAGATCCCCAAATAACTGCTACGGTTGTGCAATGACATTTGTTACACAGTGTCTTGAGATCCTACAGGTGTTATCAAAACATCAAAATTCTAAGAAACAACTTGTTGCATCTGGCATCTTGTCTGAATTGTTCGAAAATAATATCCACCAAGGTCCTAAAACTGCTCGCTTCCAAGCTAGGGCAGCCCTTTGTGCTTTCTCTGAAGGTGATATTAATGCTGTATCTGAGTTGAACAGTTTGATACAGAAGAAAGTCATGTATTGTCTTGAACATCATCGTTCCATGGACATTGCTGTTGCCTCTCGTGAGGAATTGTTATTGCTTTCAGAAGTGTGTTCCCTGGCTGATGAATTCTGGGAATCAAGATTGCGTGTTGTTTTCCATCTGTTATTTTCTTCCATAAAATTGGGTGCAAAGCATCCTGCCATATCGGAGCATATAATTCTCCCTTGTTTGAGGATTATATCTTTGGCTTGTACTCCTCCAAAACCTGATAATGCAGAAAAGGAGCAAGGTGTTGTTAAATCTACTTCAGTTATACAGCAGAAGGATGAAAATAACTCGACTATGTTTGGATCTCATGGTGGTGGTATCAGCTCAAGTAAACTACTGCCAGAACCTATGGAAAAAAATTGGGTTGCTTCTCATAAGACCCAAGATATTCAATTGTTAAGTTACTCCGAGTGGGAGAAGGGGGCATCTTATCTTGATTTTGTCCGAAGGCAATATAAAGTGTCTCAATCTGTCAAAGGTGTGAGCCAGAGGTCACGCCCACATAGAACTGACTTCCTGGCCCTCAAATATGGACTAAGGTGGAAGCGCTCTGCTTGTAAAGCAAGCAAAGGTGACTTGTCAGTGTTTGAGCTAGGATCATGGGTTACGGAACTTGTTCTGAGTGCGTGCTCCCAGTCCATTAGGTCTGAGATGTGTATGCTAATTAGTTTACTTTGTGCTCAAAGTTCATCGAGACGATTTCGGCTGCTGAGCCTATTGATGGGTTTGTTACCTGCAACTCTTGCTGCTGGCGAAAGTGCTGCAGAGTATTTTGAGTTACTATTCAAGATGATTGAATCAGAAGATGCTCGTCTTTTCTTGACTGTAAGGGGATGTCTAGATACAATTTGCAAGTTGATTACCAAAGAAGTGGGGAATATCGAATCACTTGAGAGGAGCCTGCATATTGACATTTCGCAAGGATTCATCCTCCATAAGCTTATAGAGCTCCTTGGAAAATTTCTGGAGGTTCCTAATATCAGATCGAGGTATCACTAATTCTTGTTATTTTCACAATAATGAAATTGCTCCCTCATATTCTAATTAATTTTGTTTTGACAACAGATTCATGCAAGACAATTTGCTGACTGAAGTCCTTGAGGCTCTTATTGTAATTCGTGGTTTGATAGTGCAGAAGACTAAGTTGATTAGTGATTGCAACCGACTTCTAAAAGACCTTTTAGATAGTCTGCTGCTTGAGAGTAGTGAGAACAAACGCCAATTCATCCGTGCTTGTATCCATGGTCTGCAGATTCATGGCGAGGAGAAGAAAGGAAGAACATGTTTGGTATGGGAACTTAATAAATTATCCTTTTTTTCCTTTGTAATGATTTTCTTGAGTTACAATAATGCAACTTCTTGTTTTATATTGAGTTATAACGTTGCAACTAATTTCAATTGTTTGAATTTTATGGCAGTTTATTTTAGAGCAACTCTGCAACTTGATCTGCCCATCAAAACCGGAGGCGGTTTATTTGTTGGTTCTAAACAAAGCTCACACGCAGGAAGAGTTTATTAGGGGATCAATGACTAAGAATCCTTATTCAAGTGCTGAGATTGGTCCACTAATGCGTGATGTTAAAAATAAAATTTGCCATCAATTAGATCTGCTAGGTCTTCTTGAAGATGACTATGGCATGGAACTCTTAGTAGCCGGGAATATAATCTCTCTTGATTTGAGCATTGCCCAGGTTTATGAGCAAGTCTGGAAGAAGTCAAACAGTCAATCTTCTAATTCTATGGCTAATTCTTCACTGTTATCCTCTGGTGCTGTTACATCAACTAGAGAATGCTCTCCCATGATAGTGACATACCGACTTCAGGTTTGTTACTGTTTTTTCTAGTCAATGCCTTGTCTTTCCTCCTTTCATGGTTGAGCTATGTAGGAATGCCTTTCACTACTTGTGCTTTTTTCTTGCAATGGTTTTTGCATATGGGAATCCTTATATAGGGATTGGTTCTGTCAAACTTAAAATCATGCTTATCGTCCCTGTTTATATTTTAAAATCCATTTGGAGTGGAGCTTATGACATTTGATACTAAATGACCTTGGTATGCTCAGTATGTACAAAAGTAGCCTTGGGTTTATATTTTATTTACATTTTGTGTTCAATGGACAGGGTTTAGATGGTGAAGCTACTGAGCCTATGATAAAAGAATTGGAGGAAGACAGAGAGGAATCACAAGATCCTGAGGTTGAGTTTGCAATAGCTGGTGCAGTTCGTGAGTATGATGGGCTGGAAATCTTGTTGTGCATGATTCAGGTGCGTGGGTTCATTTCATTATTATAGGTTATGACTCCGCAGTACTTTTTATTTACATGCATAGAACTTTGAGGTTCATAAAGGGACAACCGCTTTTAAAACAAAAAAGATTTATTCATGCTCTGAATGTACAGCGTTTGCGAGATGACTTCAAGTCCAACCAGGAGCAGTTGGTTGCTGTTCTCAATCTCCTCATGCATTGCTGCAAGATTAGAGAGAATAGGAGGGCCTTATTAAGGCTTGGAGCTTTAGGCTTACTGCTTGAAACAGCAAGGCGAGCTTTCGCTGTGGATGCCATGGAGCCAGCTGAAGGCATTCTTTTGATTGTAGAGAGTCTTACATTGGAAGCAAATGAGAGTGACAATATTAGTATCTCACAAAGTGTTCTCACTGTCACTAGTGAGGAAACTGGCACTGGAGACCAAGCCAAGAAAATAGTTCTTATGTTCCTGGAGAGGCTGTGTCATCCTTCAGGGCAAAAGAAATCAAACAAACAACAGAGGAACACCGAGATGGTCGCAAGAATCTTACCCTACTTAACTTATGGTGAACCTGCTGCTATGGAAGCACTTATTCAGCATTTTAACCCATACTTGCAAGACTGGGGAGAATTCGATCGATTGCAGAAACAGCATCAAGACAATCCTAAAGATGAAAGCATTGCTAAGCAAGCAGCCAAGCAGAGGTTCACGGTTGAAAATTTTGTTCTGGTTTCAGAATCTCTAAAAACTAGTTCCTGTGGGGAGAGATTGAAGGATATTATCCTCGAGAAGGGCATTACAGGTGTAGCTGTCAGACATTTGGGTGAGAGTTTTGCAATTGCAGGGCAGGCTGGCTTTAAATCCAGTTCAGAATGGGCATTAGCTTTGAAACTGCCATCCGTCCCACATGTATTGTCAATGCTCAGAGGCTTATCAATGGGGCACTTTGCCACTCAGAGGTGCATTGATGAAGGTGGGATTTTGCCCTTACTCCATGCTTTGGAAGGTGTGTCTGGAGAAAATGAGATTGGGGCAAAGGCAGAAAATTTGCTGGACACTCTATCAGATAAGGAAGGCAAAGGAGATGGATTCTTGGGGGAAAAGGTGTGTAGGTTGCGGCATGCAACTAGAGATGCAATGAGACAGCGAGCTTTAAGGAAAAGGGAAGAGTTGCTTCAGGTACCTTCATAGAGTTTAAATTCCTTGTATATGTGCTTGCATACCTGCTGCGGGAAAGTGAAATTTGCCAATGGTACAATTTTGTAGCTGGTTTTCTTCTTTTTTTACATAGGCTTTTACTTCCATTTCTTTTGTTTTCGAAATTGTAGTTGTGAATAGTTTCAATTGCATGGTTGTATTTCTTTAGCATGGATCTTATTAAGTTTTCTTCTTGTTGCAAGCCTATGTACTTCTAATGATGAAACTTTTGAATGTTAATTAATGGAGCTTGTAGAGGTATAGAACAGGCATTCATATGCCAGTTTTCTCCCTCTCCTCTCCTCTCCTCTCCTCTTTTCATTTATTTGTTTATCTTGGCTAGAAAAGCTGAACTGATTCTTTATATTGTGTTTTCTTTTGGCAACTGTATAGGGACTTGGAATGCGACAAGAGCTAGCTT
The DNA here is from genome assembly GCF_025698545.1 of Gossypium raimondii. NCBI lineage: Eukaryota > Viridiplantae > Streptophyta > Magnoliopsida > Malvales > Malvaceae > Gossypium > Gossypium raimondii. Next base: position 11,430,206 of record NC_068571.1, read on the forward strand.
CAGATGGTGGTGAGCGAATTGTTGTTGCTCGGCCTCTTCTGGAAGGTTTGGAAGATGTGGAGGAGGAGGAAGATGGGCTGGCATGCATGGTGTGTCGAGAAGGCTATAGTTTGAGACCCACTGACTTGCTGGGTGTTTATTCTTATAGCAAGCGAGTAAACCTGGGTGTTGGCACGTCAGGAAGTGCACGTGGAGAGTGTGTTTACACTACCGTTAGTTATTTTAACATTATTCATTTCCAGTGCCATCAAGAGGCTAAAAGAGCAGATGCTGCTCTGAAGAATCCAAAGAAAGAGTGGGAGGGTGCTACTCTCAGGAACAATGAATCACTTTGCAATTCTTTATTTCCTGTGAGAGGTCCGTCAGTTCCACTAGCACAGTATGTCCGGTATGTCGACCAATACTGGGATAACCTCAATGCTCTTGGTCGTGCTGATGGAAGTCGGCTCCGGCTGTTGACTTATGATATTGTTCTGGTATGCTCTTCCATCTAAAGCTTGTTATTAACTTGTGTGTTCTGTTTTTAGATTTTGTGCCTGATATATCTGCATATTTTCTGCGCAGATGCTAGCTCGATTTGCAACAGGGGCATCATTCAGTGCAGAGTGTAGGGGCGGTGGAAGGGAAAGCAACTCCCGCTTTTTGCCTTTCATGATCCAAATGGCTCGTCACCTTCTGGAACAGGGAGGCCCCTCTCAGAGACGTAACATGGCCAAGACAGTAGCAACATACATATCCTCTTCAACATTAGATTCAAAGTCTGCAACCGGTGGAACTCAACCTTTGGGAACAGAGGAAACCGTTCAGTTCATGATGGTAAATTCACTGCTTTCAGAGTCCTACGAGTCATGGTTGCAACATCGACGTGACTTCTTGCAACGTGGAATATATCATGCCTACATGCAGCATACTCATGGCCGGTCAACAGCTAAGATAGAATCAGCAAGTAGCAGCAAAAGTCCCACCTCCACCTCAGAAACTGGTGGTGATGAGCTACTGTCAATTGTTCGACCCATGCTGGTGTATACAGGCTTGATTGAGCAGTTGCAGCAAATATTCAAGGTTAAGAAATCGTCAAGTTTGGCAGCCACCAAAGGCAAATCTGAAGGAACCTCAACCGGAACTGAAGGAGAAGGGTTGGAAGGTTGGGAGGTGGTGATGAAAGAGAGGTTGTTGAATGTGAAGGAAATGATAGGGTTCTCCAAAGAGTTGCTCTCATGGCTCGATGACATGACTTCTGCAAGTGATTTGCAAGAGGCTTTCGACATCATTGGTGCCTTGGGTGATGTTTTATCGGGTGGATTTTCCCGGTGTGAGGATTTTGTGCAAGCTGCTATTGCTGCAGGAAAAATGTGAGTTTCCTTTTGATGCTTGTATTCGGTTACCACTTCAATTTGACTTTTTGGAACTAATAAGTCAAGGTTGCCATGTAAAAGTAAAACTTGCTCTTCTATGATTCTTCAATGCAAAAAACTAAAATTTATTAATTACTCTTTAAATAATTATAATACTACTACTACCAATAAACTACAAGATATGATTGATGGAATATTTTTGCTTTGGTTGGGGACCATAACCATCCATCAAACATCTCTCTTGCTTCTAATCTGGCATTCTCTCTAAAGCTCCTAATCGAGTAGGATAAAATGGTAACAGCAATCCACAGAAGTCTAAACAAAATACCTTGTGTAGAAAGATGTCCAATTCAAATAATAAAACAGGACTCTGGTTTTCTGTTTTTTTTCCCCTTCTCAAGCTCTTGAATTCTTTTCTTTTTTCCATTTTGTCCTTTTCTGGCCTAAAAGAAATTACCTTTAGTTAATATTAATTTTTTTCATGTTCATGCAACATGCAACGTCCCAAATTGGTTGCAAAAAGCCATATATTTCCTCTCTACTTATTCAGTCGTCATACATATTTTAAAACTGTAGATTCAATAGGTTGAGATGCTGATCTCAATCATGATCAATATACCCAAACTAAGAAAAAGAATTATTAAGAACAACCAACTTGATTCCTTTTAACTATGATACAAAACAAAAAAAGCTACTTGAAAATGATTTAATAATCAATTGAGCTCCAAATAAAAATTAACACTACACTAAATAGAAGAAGAAGAAGAAGAAGGAGAAGAGGAAAAATGGAGATGCCTGAAGTGATTCCGGTGTGCTATTATAGAAACCTAGCCAAATTAAACACGTCTTGGTTCAATGACAACCTAGGTAGGAGGTTTTTTGGGTGTAAGAAATTTGGCAGTGAATTTCGAAAACCATGTCGGTTTTTCAGCTGGTTTGACCCACCATTGACGTCCCGTTCACAAATTGTGTTGTTGGGTCTTGTAAAAAAAGTGAGGACATTGGAGAATGCAAGGAGGAGGGAGAGAAAAACTTGATTTTTGGTGCTTGTATTTGTAACTGTGTTGTTTTTTAAACCTTAAAAATCAGCTTATGTTGTTATTGTTAGCATTGAAAACCAGCTTATGTTTTGTAATGTTGTTGCTGGTATATTGTTGCTTATGTTGTTATACATGCTGCTAGTATTTTGTTGCTTATGTTGTTATACATGGCTGCTAGTATACATGGCTAACCAGCTCATGTTGTTGTTTACAAACTTGAAAGACTTGAAATGGGATATAATATGTGGTTGTTGATTACAAATTGTTTTGTAATATTTTTGTTGCTTACAACAATTAGAATGTTTAATCTTCATTTCATTTGTATTTCTCAATACTCATATATCAGAAAAGATAACAAATGGAAAAAAAAATTTATTTCTCAATTCTCACACATTTGTTTTTTCAATACTCATATGTTAGAAGAGAAGAGATAACACAAATTGCATGGATCAATTGTAACACCCCTTACCCGCATTCCTGATCGGAACAGAGTATGAGGTGTTACTAAATTTTTAAAAAAATTTCGACAGCATTTGTGTTTATTTTTGCTTAAACCTCCTGCAAGTTTTCAAACACAATTCAAAATTCCAACCAAGTTCAGTTGTATAAACATACACAATTTAACCATTAATAAACACTACATTTTAAATCGAACCATAACATATATTTACATGGTGACGCCCCATTACATAAGTCGTCTATACATGCCATAATTTCCGGAATACTAGTAGCAAAATATCCAAACGTGGATGATAGTGTAGATGATTGTCTGACTCCGTCCCAATTCCGAGTTGATGGAAATCACTATAATCAAGGGAAAAATAAAAACGAGTAAGCATATAGCTTAGTAAGTAAACATATGACAAATAAATAAATTTCTCACATGACTACACCATAGTATAAATTTATTCATAAATAAATTTCATTGTTTGTGTAATTTCCAGCAAGCTGGTTTTCTGCGTCATGACCACTAATTTATTTTTATCTGGAGCTACAGGGCTCAAAATTGAATTCCGTAAATTTTCCCTGAAACTAGACCCATATATATTTCTATCATAAAATTTTCAGAATTTTTGGTCAAGCAAATTAGTACAGTTTATTCTTTAAATCTTCCCCTGTTTCACTGCCTGACAGTCCTGACCTACCCTTACAAATATTCACATAACTCTCTGTAAAAGTTTCAAAAAATGTTCTCGTTTGTTTCTATGAAAAATAGACTCAAAAATGAATCCAGGAATTTAGATTTCAAGCCATAATTATTTTTTAGAATTTTTGGTGATTTTCCAAAGTTGGAACACCTGTCTCAGTAAAATTCAAATATCTCAAAAAATACAACTCTTTTGCTTGCTATATTTCTTTCATATGAAAATAGACTCATTCAGATTCAATTTCATATATTATTTAACCTCTAATTCATTTTCCACCATTTATGGTGATTTTTTATAGTTGCCCAACTGCTGCCATTCAAAACAGTTTTGCATTCAAATTGTCTCTTTTTGTATTTTTGATTTTCCTCCCATCTTATACATGGGTTGATTAAGTATCAAACCCAATATTCCTTCTATATATGGGTTGATTAAGTATCAAACCCAATATTCCTTCCATAAACTTGTCCACCACATATATGAATATTCACCTTCCCAATTTACTCGTTGAACACTCGAAATGTTAACCGTTATCGGTGAGTTTCGCACTTAGCAACCACCAATGAATCGGGGAATCAGCACACAGCAACCCCTTGGGGGAATCAGCACTTAGCAACCCCCTTCACATTTCAGATGCGGTGGAATCAGCACTTAGCAACCACCAATGAATAGGGGAATTAGCACTTAGCAACCCCTCGGGGGAATCAGCACTTAGCAACCCCCTTTCACATTTAAAATACGGTGGAATCAACACTTAGCAACCACCAATGAATCGGGGAATCAGCACACAGCAACCCCTTTATATGCAATATGCTCCGGCCTATTTCGAGTGTTCAACCAAAAACCGTGTTTTGCAACCCCTTACCACCTTTCCCAATTTAACAACATTTTTTGGAATCTTGCCAAACATTTATTTTATATTCAAATAAATCTCAACACATATCAAATAATATCAAAATAATACATTAAGTCACATGTTTACTTACCTCGGTGCAAAATATCGAAATTTTGCAATTTACTCCACTACTTTCTCTTTTCCCCGTTTGAGGTAGTCTTCTCGTCTTTATTGATCTATAATAGAAAATTTAACTCATTTAACATTCACATTTATTAAAATAATCCACCACCCAACTTTTTAAAAAATTACAATTTTGCCCCCAAACTTTTGCATAATTACACTTTTGTCCCCAAGCTCAGAAATTAAACTTCATCACTTATTCTTAGGTTTTATGACATGCTGAACATTTTTCCCTTCTATGGCAACATCAAATTCTCACTCTAACACATATTTTTGAACATTAACTATTTTTACCGATTATGTTAATTTACCCGTTTTCGTTTAAAATCGCTTAGCAAAAGTTGTTTAACATAATTTCTAACTTCATATTCCACCATAAAACAGAAAAATAAACACATTTCACCTATGGGTATTTTTCCAAATATGAACCCTAACACGAATTATTGATAGAATAAGCTAAATTAAGTTATCGGGACTCCAAAAACGTAAAGAACATTAAAAACGGGGCTTGGAATCACTTACTATTGAGCTTGAAAGCTTAAAAACCCTAACTATGGCTTTCCCCTTGCTGATTTCGTTCACCATGAAGAAGATGAGCACATTTTGCCATCTTTTTCCCTTTTTAATTCTTTTTATTACTAAATGACTAAAATGCCCCCATTTAAAAAAAAATCTATTTCACCCATTTCTTATGTCTATTTTTGTCCATCAATTATCTAATGGTCTAATTACCATATAAGGACCCCCAATTTATAATTTCATAACAATTAGACACTTCTAACATGTAGAACTCAACTTTTGCACTTTTTACAATTTAGTCCTTTTGACTAAATTGAGTGCCCAAACGTCGAAATTTTCGAACGAAATTTTTACGAAATTTTTCTGTAAAATTGTAGACCATGAAAATATAATAATAATCATATTTTCTCTCGTCGGATTTGTGGCCCCGAAACCACTATTCCGACTAGGCCCAGAATCGGGTTGTTACATCAATGCTCATATATTAAGGCCAAAACGCCAAACTTTTTACAAAATGGTAACTTTACCTTAATGAATCTTTTATATTTACATCTAGCTTTTTCATTATCTTTGGACACAACATTCCTTTCCATTTGTCAGCTTCTTCTTTCTTCTTGACAATAAGTAACATAATCTTGGTCCTTATTGTTTCCATCATGGTCAGAATCGGTTTCCCTCTTACTTCCAGTATCATCTGTCAGTAAACAACATAAATGATTAGTGAATTGCTAATGATTAGTAAGAAACATAAAACATAAGGGTTTACTTTGTTAAATGATTCAAAAAAATTATTCACCAATATGTCAGAATGGCTTTTAATTGAGAAGTGAGACATTGACCAGTGAGTAAGATTCTTTTCCTTCAACCAATCATAAGCATGCTGATTGGTTTTCTTCAGTTCATCCATGGCATCCTCAAAATCTCTTGTAGTGCTTGCTCCGGTAGCTTTCCAAAGCAAATCTTTCAATTCCTTTGTTCGAAAACCAACCTTCTTGAAATTGGCATGTAGGTGTCTAACACAGTGTCCTGTTTCTGCATTAGGAAACAACATACATATTGCTTTTAAAAGTCCCTGCAATTAGAACAAATATAGTTTAATTTTTTGACAAACCTTAAACCCTAAATAAAAACAACATAAAAAATAAATAAATTGAGTTTTACCTTTTGTTTGTCACACATGAAAGATATTTGGTACGAGCTCACAATTTCCAATTCTATTGCAAGCAACTCCAAGAACCAAAGCCATGATGCTTGGTTTTCACTTTCGACAACAGCATATGCAAGATGATAGATGCCATTATTTGCATCTATCCCAACAGCTGCAAGCAAGTAGCCACCATAGTAGCCCTTCAAGAAACATCCATTTAAACCTACTATCCTCCTACAACTAGCCCTATAGCCATCTTTGCATGCCTGCAGACAGACAAACATCCTTTGAAACAACCTGTTATCCAGATAACATATAGTTATTATTCCCTCATTTTGGGTCCTAACCTCCAACAAATACTCATAAATATTCTCATATTGAACCTTATGAGCTCCTTCAATTAATTCCAATGCCCTAAGTTTAGCCCTCCTACATTTGGTTAGTGAGACTATGCAACACAAATATCTTTTAACATCTTGTTGTAATGATTTCAGAGAATAATTAGGATCAACAATGAATTTTTCTTTATAATGTTCACCTATTCAAGCTGAGATTACATTCTTATTTTTATAGACTTTAGAAAAAGTATGATTAGGGTTTGAACTCTTAATTTGCCAAGTCTAGTCAGTAGGGTTATTAGGGTTTAGTCTAGAGGCCCATATGAACCAAGAACATTTTTCACTGCAGAATGCTTTTAACCTTTTTAAATCATTTTTGGGAAACTTAATAAAATAACTATTCAACCTACCATACTGCTTGACAACTTCTTTTAGACTGTCTTTAGACTTAAATAACATTCCAACCTTAAGTCTAGGATTACTCATGTCATTCTCTAGGTTGAACTCAGGCCAATTTTGGCTATTTGAGTCAGATTCATGTGCATTATCTAACCTCTCAGAATCATCACTATCACATGGTTCACCTATTTCTATACCATCCACGTTTAAACCATCTAAATTAACTCTTATCTTATTAGACACATCACTTTCAGATGCATCACTACCAGACACATCACTGCTAGACATTTCTTCTTCATTCTCATTAAAATTGTCATCAATTAAACCTGCCAAACAAATTACTCATCAATAAAGGCAGACAACATAGGCAAACACTTTAACCATTTCTGTCAGACAATAACCAATACAAAATAATTTAATACAAACACAACCATTTCTGCCATGCACATGGCAGACAACTAATACAAAAATAATTTAATACAAACACAACCATTTTTGTCATGCACATGGCAGACAATAACATACAATAGCCAGTACAATATAGAAGGTAAATAACAAATTTGATATTGCCACATACAATATAGCAGCTTGGATACAAAAATGGCAGATATAAACAATAAACATCAGTTTGATAATGGTATTCATACAATGGCAGATAAAACAATAAACATCATGCACATGGCATATAATACACATTATATGTCATTCACTTTAATAACCAAAACCTAATCTGTCATGCACATTAATAACAAATAAAACCAAAATCGAAATAACCCTAGATCAAAATCTAAATCGAAATCAAAATCAAAATCGAAATCGAAATCGAAATCGAAATCGAAATCGAAATTGAAATCAAAATCAAAATCAAAATCAGTGAGTGTTTCAAAATTGAAATCAAAATCAAAATCGAAATCGAAATCAAAATCAAAATCAAAATCAAAATCAAAATCAAAATCAAAATTGAAATCGAAATAACCCTAAATCTAAAAAATAAAAAACTAAATGCAACAACTTACCAGTTAAAGTGGATGTAACAACATTGTCAGCTTCTCTTCTATTGCCCATTGTCGCTGAGAATCAGAAACACTGAATGGTTTCTAATTTCTTCTTCTTTTCTCCCCAAACAAAAAAGACCAATCGTACCCTAAACCCTTATACCTTGTTAATCGATTATTGAAACAATTTCTAACCCTAAACCCTTCTTAATCGATTCCTGAATCAGTTTCAACCCTAAACCAACCCAAATCACAATCAAAATTTTCCCAAATCGATTTTGTTTTCCCCCCCAAACCCCCTTAATCCTAATCTGTTTCTAATTTTTTACCCCTAAACCCCATAACCCTTCAATTTTTCCCTAAACCCGCCCCAAACCAAGACCCATCAGTTGCTTCACCAACGTGGCAAGTTAACTTGCCACATTAGCTGGTTAACTTGCCACGTCAGCGGTCCGTTAACACCCTAATTGAAATTGTTAATCAGTGACTATTTTCTTACTTTTTTATAACGTTAGTGGTTGTTTGTAACTTTTTAAAAGTTGAGTGACTAAAATGAAACCTAGGTGACTGTTTTGTCAGCTACCCCAAAGTTGGGTGATTGTTGGTGAAATTTACTCCTTTTTTAAATTATAAAAGTTAAAAAAATGGAAACAAATATAAATTTTTTTTATAAAGATTTCCTTTAAAAATTTTCTGGCGTACTTTCAACACATTCCTGCTACCAGGCAAGCTTCCCACTGTCTGTTTGTCTCTAATGTGCAAGGCCTACCACAGAAATTAAGGTAGGTAAAAATTTAAACCATAATTTTAGCTTCATTGATTTGTACTATTTCACGCTTGATTTTCAAGCTTAAAGACTGTTTTTGAGGTCTGCCGACCATCGCGGCCATGACAACACTATTTGAAACCCAATTATTGGTATTTTATTTGCCTTTAGCTTCATTGATTTCTACTATTTCACGCTTGATTTTCAAGCTTAAAGACTGTTTTTGAGGTCTGCCGACCATCGCGGCCATGACAACACTATTTGAAACCCAATTATTGGTATTTTATTTGCCTTGTTGCTCATATGGATTTTGATTGCTTTATGTGGGAATACAAATGGTATTTACAAGTTATGACCTCCCTTCTGATTTCCTCCATTTTTGATGGTAAGTTTTTAGGCAATGGGGTTTCAAAGTAAAGAACCAAGCTTACAAGCTGAGAATACAACGGATGATGATGATGATGATGTAACAGTTTTTAGGCAATTTGAGTCTGAATCATATGTGTTGGGTCTAAATCATATGTGAAGTTAGTGGAGCCATCGAAGAATGCTGTAAACAATCGTGAAGGCCTTATTGATAAGCTCAAAGATATTGGCTGCAATTTTTTATAATTTTTAATATTTTTATTACTTTAAAATAAATCTATAATAAAAAAATGAAAATTCTAATTTTTTTATATTTTTAGAATTTTTAAATAAATATAACACAAATTGCTTGATTTTTTGACATGGCCCAACCTTAGTGTGCCATGTGACAAAATTGATGGCAAGTTAACATTGTCAAAAGTCTTGAACTTAAATTGGGTCTTTTTTTTTATATAATAACCCAAAATTTTAATTTACCCAAACCTCTTAGAAAATCCAAGCTAGGTGTTGTATAAGCTCATGCTATGCTTCCAAAATAAAATATCAGTATTGGAAACTTTACGGGATATTATATATATGGTATATAAATGTATTTGTATGATATTTATATTATTTTCCTTATATGTTGTGTACTAATTTATATTATTCAATTTTTAAAACATTAAATTATAAAATATATTTATATAATTTATCATGGTGATCTAATTTTGAGAAAAATCATTTTATTATTTAGTTAATTTTATTTACAATGATAGTAGTTGCTAGTGTTAGTGAAATATTTTAATTTTATTGGCGGATTCAAATACTATTATATGTATTTTTCTAATTTTTGAATTTTTTACGGCACTTTTAAAATCTCGAGTTTAAAATTTTACTCGAATATCAAATAATTTTTCTTATTTTTAAGTGATAAATTTAAATTCAAATATTTGACATATAGGTAGTGTTTAGAAAGTCACTTAGTAATTGAATTTGAGTGTAATTGCTTGTAATTATACAATGATGACATGTTTGGGTAACTATTATAACAGATGAGTTCCACCAAATTGGGTGTAGTTGGAGCACCCCAATTACACTTTCTAATTCTTAGAGAGAAAGTTATAGACTATTTGGAATGTGAACCTAAATATTATAAGGTTGGTGCTACTTATGCATAGAATTTTTTTTTTGCACCATATCGTGGGGTATAATACCATTTGAAAGAATGGTGTCATGAATAAGTACTATAGACAATTCACGAACTCTTTAATTTGAGACATTTAAGGCTTTGAAATGTAGTTGAGAATACATTTGTTATTCTAAAAAAAAATTCTCATATTAACAAAATAACCTTAGTATAGTAAAAAAAACAAAGTTGGATCGTAGTAACATGTTGCATATTTCATAATTTCAATAATAATAAGTGGAATTGAGATTATCCATACTTTGAAGAGTACATGGAAGAAGGATATCTTGATAATCTTTGTAACACCTCAAACCTGGTCTAGACGTTATGGCCAAATCTGGAAATGTTACGAAGAAGGGTTTCGAATCCAATCTTATCATGTTAAAAACCCTGTATAGTTTATTAGTAAAAGAGTCCACATTTTATAAAACATATTATTATTATATTTAGTAATGAAACCATAAACAATTTGCTTTTTCAGAAAACATAATTTGCAGCGGATGTTTTAAAAGTATTTATATTTGAAAATCGAGGTTGTGTTTTCAAAAAAACATTTGTTTGCGTAAAACCGTTGTTTTATCATACGTTGCAGGATAAAAATCAAAACACATCCAAATCCAAAAATTATAAACAAGTAGTCCAAAAAGTCCCAAAATTACAAAACTCTCAAGAAAAATCTAGAAAATTTAATAAATTATTAATTAAAAACAGTTCACGGACTAGTGGTCACCACTGAGCCTCCGTTGCACCAATCCGCCTATGCTTGAGGATTACCTAAACAGAACAGACAAATAGATGTGAGTTTTTAAAAAATCAGTGTGTAACTTAACGAAAACATACATACATATATTCTTAACGAAAACATACATACATATATTCTTAGATTTCCCACATAGCAGAACAGATACAGACATAAATCCTTAACAGAATCAGGTTATCTCAGAATCATGCAGATATGCAAAGTCCTACCCCTATCCTCTACACACCAACTCTGACCATCCCAACACACCATGTGGGGTATAAAACACCCACCTAGCCCTACACATCACAAAGTGTCCGTACGACACTTGTCAGAATAAGTTGCAGCCATGCTGCTAGTATATTGGCGACATGTCGCCTCATAGAATACTTCCTCCACATATACATATCCCACCCCATACACACATGCAGATAACAGAATAACAGATATGTCAAGACTAACATGTCCCGCATGCTCATATACATAAATTACACATGTTTATCCATAATAATCAGATCATACATATCGTATTTCATCATACTCAACCCAATCTACTAGAGTAGCAGATTTCATGCTTTCGGGTTTGTTTTGCCCTTACCGACCTTACGGAAGGCCCACAATCAATGGAAATGACATGTGCGACCATAGGGAAAAATTCTAAATTTTGGGCCCATAGGCCCGTGTGGCCCACAGCCCACACGCCTAAATTAGCCTAGGTTGTGTGACCCACACGGCCACACACACACCCATCATATGGCCGTGTGTCGCACACGGCCTACTACACAGTCGAGCACATGCCTGTGTGGGGTCGATAGGCTAGTTTTTCGGCTTTCGTCGATCGACGTTTTCTTGCATTCTTGTTACATATCTGGCTCATTTTTTTATGTGAAAGCAATCTCGAGACAACCGAAACCTACAATCCATCAACAAAATGCCGAAAATCAATCTTAATTCCTCAATTCCAATTGAGTCACCACTCGAATACAACGCAACCAAAAGCAAAATTTCAACAAAAAGATTGCGCTAAAACATTTCAAAAGCTTACCCATGACTACAATAGCCTCTAACTTTACTACACAACCGGAGAGTCTCGGATTTCCTGAAAATCACTTAACAAAATGGTATACTGAATCAACTTTATATACCAACAGAAAATTGAAACATTAACTAAGACTCCTTCAAAACTACAACGAACCCTTACTTACGAAGCAGCACGAAGAACCCAAAAATTTGAAGTATTGTGATTGAATGAAAAAAATGGTGATAGAATCAAAAGGGAAAAGAAATGAAATTAATTGTAACAGAGAGGGGAAAAGAAAAAAAAGGTCAAAGGAATTTTGGGGAAAAATAAAATAAGAAAAAAAATAAAATAAAATTAAAATTCTTTACTTCGAAATAAAATCCTACTACATCCCAACTCTCCACTAACTCACTAACCACATAATCCTACCAAATTTGACACCTCAATCCACATCCAACTACCTCAGAATTTTAACTCTATCGAACCTCTGTCAGCCAACCGAAGCAAAAATTATCATCCACACTTACACTGGAATTCAAACATGAAACCTTCAGGCAAGCTAACACCTTAGAACTTGAACCAATAGGCTCATTCTGATATAATTTGACTAGAAATAAAATAATGAATAGACTAGGATAAAAAATAATATATTTTTCAAAAGTGAGACTTGAGCCCAAGACCTCAAACACACATCCAAAACACTTAGCCATTGAAGCAAATACATATTTATAAAAATTTATGACAAATTTCACAAAAATAAAATTAAATAAATTAGGGTGTTACAATCTTAATGATGTAAATTTAAATTCATATGATGATGAACTTGATCAAGGACCAACAAATGATGATTAGGAGTATAAGTTAAATATTAAAGAGAGAATAATTCAACAAATATGCACTAGAGCAATTAGATAAATTTGCATATAATTTTATTTTCTTGCTATTTTTAGTAATTTTATTATCAACTTTTTTAGATTAACATAATATATATTATGATTTAATTTGTACTACCCAAGATGACATAGATAATTACGATATAATTACACTTCATCACCAAACACGTTTAGGAAATTATAATTTTATGTAATTACAAGATACTGTAACTACTACCCTAATAATTATAATTTCATTTAATTACTCGTATGGTCTAAACAAACCCATAATATTATTAAAATCAATTCTAATAATAATAATAATAATAATAATAATAATAGTAATAATAATAATAATAGAATTTAATGTTGATAATAAATAAAATTAAATTTTAAGAAGAAATTTGATCACAAGGTAGTATTTATCATAATAACATTTTATTAAAGTAATAATAAATTATTTTCTTCTTTTTCATTACATTAGACAAAGAGATTGTTGTGTATATAATTAAAAACAAAGTATATATCTAAGTCCATTTTCCAGTCAATTAAATTTACAGCTAGGATGTATTATATTGTTCCAAAGGCAAGAAATTTTTTGAATAATACATCTAAAATTATAGTGCAAAGTAATTGAATAAAAGTGTACTTATTAGGATAGTAATTAAATTATTTTTGTAGGTACAAAGAATTGTAATTCTCTAAATGTGTTTGGTTGACAAAGTATAATTACATTGTAATTACAAATTTTAATTACATAGTTACATAATTTATATTTTTAAAATATTAATTACTCTACAAAGTTATTAGCACGATAAAAGAAATTCTAAATAAGTTAAAAAATTAAAATCAAATCATCATATCAATTATGGTAGTCCGAAAGAATAGTTGATAATATGATTACTAATAAAAATAATAAGAAAATAAATATCATATGCAATTTTATCTAATTGTTTTAGTGTTCTATATTTGTTAGGTTATTCCCTCTTTAATATTTAAAATATGCTCCTTATCATCATCTGTTGGTCGTTAAACAAGTTTATCATCATCATCATTAGAATCTGTATCATTAAGATTATCAAGATCTTGTTCTTCCATATACTCTTCGAAGTATGGATCATTCCAGTTCCACTTATGAATGAAGTTATGAAGTATGTAACATGCTAGTACGATCCAATCTTATTTTTTATGCTAAACTAAGGTGATGTTAATATGAGAAATATTTTTTAGAACAACAAACTTCCTTTCAACTGCATTTTAAAACCTTAAATATCTCAAAATAAAGAGTTCGTGAGTTGCCATTGGTGCTTGTGTCTGGCTCCATTCTCTTAACTGGTATCATATTCGATGATATGGTGCAAGTAAACCATTTATATTTGCATAATTAACATCTACCATATAATATTTGAGTTTATGGTGCAAATAGTTTGTAGCTTTAATTATAAAAATTATATAAACTTAATTTGGAGAAAAACATATGCTAAGTTATAACCATTTTTATAAATTAAGTCAAAATTAATATAAAATTTATGAATAAAATCATATTTTTTCTCCCGATTTTAGCATTTTTAGAAGGAAAAGCTAAAATTAGGAGGAAAAATTTGATTTGTCATTCTCTTATTAGAAAGGGATAAGGATGACGTGTAATCATCATTTCTCTAACTTTCTTAACACTTCTTATGAATAATACAATTTTTACCATAACTTTAGAAAGTTAATTTTTTTTATAAATAAGTTATTATAAAAGAAAACTATAACAATTTTATGAATATATATATTTATAATTTATAGCATGAACACATAAATAAGTTATATCTCTATTTCTTGACCATAAGTTTTTATAAATAAATATATTATAACACTTTCATAACATATATATTTTTATAATAAGCCTTTTGGCCATAAAATTAATTTTTAATATTAAAAAAAACATAATTTTTGTTATAACTTTGCAAAATATACGTATCTTATTTTAATAATATAAGTTTTCAAGATTTATCGTAAAAGAAATTTTGGTCATAACCATCCAAAACCTCATATGTGTTCATACTTATAATATATATTTTTATAATTTAAACTCAAATTAAAAATAAATTTTTAAAATTGAATTTGAGTGTAATTATTTCAATTATCACCCTCTCTCCTAAAAATTAAAAAGTGTAATTAAAGTTCTCCAATTGAACACATTAATTATATTAATTACCCAAACATATTATCCCTATATAATTACAAGCAATTGATAAGTTTGAAATTGAAGGATTTCCAAGTGTTTTAGACCCCAACCCATTATGAAAATGCCATTCATAAAATCAAGTAGGAAAGTTTCCACTTTGATTTTCATAAAATTAATAACAAAATTAAACCATTGTAAAATTTTATATATCCAAGCTTTTTAGCAAATGATGAACTAATGGAGGACCCATTAATACATACCTATATATTATAGGTTTATATAAATACTTAGTTTTGTGGACTTTGAACGGTTTATGTAAGAAATGTGTGCTTTGAAGCATACGTAAGCAAACATCGTCATCATAACTTAACTATGATCCACCTAACCCTTCATTAAATTAAATATGTTATACTACATTTTATTATTTATAATGTGGGTAAAAATGTATGTAAGAAATTAATATAATAAAAAATTACTTTGGTTGAAAAAGTGGTAAAATTAAAAGATTTAAAATTATAAAATTTTGTGTTTAAATTTTATTATGTGTAAGTATTTATTATTCAGTTAATTTGATTGTGAGTAATACTAACTCACTCAAACACTAAAAATCGAGTCTCGTCATTTAAAAATTGTGTTGGCTCTCTTTAAATTTATTCTAGTTTAAATATTATCATTTATGGATTCTCTTTAGGGTTATTATGGTTTGGCTCTAGATATATTCTACTATTTAATTTAATTATGCTTCATAATACTTGATTTTGATTATAATTTTCGGATAAGTATTGTTTTAGATGGTAATTATATTTGCAATTTCAAAATACACTTAGATGTCAACCCCCCATGTGTCATGCATATTACAAACAAACATCTATCTCACAATAGCAACAGTGCTCTTGCGTAGTTCTTTATATAAGTTTTAGTCAATAAGCTTGAGAAGGAAAAAGTAATAGAGTAAATTTGTACGAACTTAGTGAGTTCCAAAAAAACTTAAGTAAGAATACTAATTGCACAACTGAATCTTTAAAAAGAAATTCACACATTATCATAGAGTATGCCTAATGGTGTATATAGAACTCAGATAGACTCAGTGTAACACCCCTAACCCGTGTCCGTCACCGGAACAGGGTTATGGAGAATTACTACACCTTTAGGACAATTTACAATTAATATACAAATAATTATCAAACATAATATAAAATAATCTTAAAGTCCCTTAGATACACCTTCGAGGTCCATAATTCGAGTTAGGAGTGATTCGGGACTAATTTGGAAACTCGAGGGAATTTAATTAATTAATTTTTTTGTGAACTCAATATAACCCCTTTATAATTATCTAACCTTCCCTGCAATTTCAACTGCAACCAATTTACAATCAATATGGAAACCAACACATTTTCACATTCAAACATATTTAAATCATACCTAAAACATTTGCTTATCAAATTGATTAACAACATTCATAATACTATATAAAAGTTAAGTAATAAACTTTGTTCATTTCATTTCAATTTTAGTACCAAACTAACTCAAAAGTATATCAATTTAACTTACTATAACCATTAATTCATCTTCAGTTCAAACATGCATTTTCTTAACACTTAAACAACCAATTCATATGGCCAAATACACATCAACCTTTAAAAGCCAAATCTCATGGCTAATATCATAACTCAATACATACCAAGATGACACTAGCCTATACATGCCATATACCACATATATACAATTCAAAAGTACCAACTTAGATGTCCGATAGCGCAATAATGTTCCTGAACACTTTTGGATCCGAGCTAGCCTTGATTCTTTATAAAACATAAGAAAATAACACGAAGTAAGCTTCATAGCTTAGTAAGCTCATAAGTGAATAATTCAATACATCAAATACATACAATTCAACTAATTGTACATAACATCACCATATATACAATTACAACAAACCTTCCTCATGTCTTAAAACATGATCAAATACCATTTCATTATCTTTTTCTATTAAATACTCGAATAGGTTCTATATGTACCTGTATTGTCACGCCCCAAAATTTCTAATTTTGTTATTGTAAAACTATGACACAAATATCTGTCAACTTTAGTGGTTATGTGTTCTGGGAGTGTTTGGGAGGTCCCAAGTTCAAGCCTTCGCTTGGGTAAATTTTGGTATTTTGAATGAATTAGGTCTTACTCTTGTTTAGTAGGCTTTTATTTGATTGTTGGGTAAATTACATTAGTATGGGCTACCAGGTCTGGTGGTTAAATGGTGTGTTATTATGGTGGAGGTCTTGTGTTCGAATCCTTATGCAGGTAAGGATATTACTTTTTTTGCTCAGATTTCGGGATAGAGTTGTGTAATAGGGAGATTCTAAGTAGTGAATATGTAGTGGGAATTAGAGGAGATGATTAAGGGATTTTGGGGGTTATCGGGATTTTATTTTATTTTTTCCCATAACTGAATTTTGACTCTCTTTTCTAAAAAATTCTTCCGTTTATTCTTCTCCCTCTCCTCTTGTCAAAATTCTCTGAGTTTTTCCATCTCTCTTTTCTTTTTCTTCTTCTTCATTTTCCCTAATCCGTTTATTTTCCTTCGTTTTTGCACACGGTTAGTGCTCACTTAGTTTCGGTAAGTGTTTCTCTTCGTTTCTGTCATGAATCTCTTAATGACTGAAGTGGTAAGTTTTTCTCTGCGATTTGGGCATAGGGGGAGGCTCGGATTGGTGAATTCAGTGTTCTCGTCTCAACAATAGTTAAACGGAGGGTTATCGTTGGTGGTAAGTTGGGCTTCTGTTCGTTCTTGGTTGTCAATTCGCTTGTAAATTCGTTAAATTGATGTTGAGTGTCTTGATTATAGGATTTAGAGTGCTCGGGGATTGTTTTAGCGTCAAACAAAACTAGGTGTGTATCCAAAACGCAAAAAACGAGATTCAGTGAAAAGCCGAAATTGCTTGCTGTTTGGACAGCAGCAGTAGGCTAACTTTGAAAAATCACCATAAATTTTGGAAATCGAATTAGAGGATGAAAAAAATATGGAATTAAATCTTATTGAGTCTAGTTTCTCATAGAAGAAACTGTGTAAGCAATGGAATTGTAAATCGTGAGATATAATAAGTTTTGTGAGAAAATGTCAGAATGATATCAAGTTTCCCTGTTCTGAATTTTGAAAATCATCACAAATTGGAGAAAAATAATTAGGGGTTATAATTTACATTTTTAAATTATTAATGAGTCCATTTTCAATAAAAAGAAATCGTAATATCATCCAAATTTTTTACTAAGAGATAATTAATTTTTAGCAAAGAAAGGTCGAGTCGCTGACAGATGCCAGTAAGTGGGTAAGATTGAAGATTTTACTGTACTTATTGGTTGAACCAAAATTTTTGGAAATTTTATGTTAGAAAGGTATTTGAGTCTAGTTTCAAAGACATCAAGTAGACCTTAATTTGAAATTATGTAGCTCAAGATATAAATAATTTAGTAACAGCGACTCAAGTAGACAGCTTTGAAGGAACATATAAGTAAATAGTGAAAACATATATGAATATTTAGCTAGCACAGGTTACATTAAAAATGGATCACGAGGCCAAGGAAAATTTGGGCCGATGGGGCCACACGGCATGTGGGCCCACACGGGCAGGCCACATGGGCGTGTGAGCCTATTTTTCTAAAAAGTTCTGTAAGGTTGCACGGGTCGCCCAAGTCGACTGTGGACCTACTGTAGGGTCGGTAAGCTTTACTGAGACCCCTATATGTGTGATCTGTCTATTTGATTTCTATACCGAGCATGAATTATGATATCTGAATGTATGTACTATTAATTGCATAATGGCATGACATATTTTGCAATCTTGCCCGGGGGGAAGGCTACATCCAGTACTGGACCGATGATTTGAGAAATACGCCCCAGATTTCCTTTTTCAAGCGTGGAAACTCCAGGAACAGAAGTAGTAGGATTTATTTTCATAATAAAGTGAAATATGCCAATTTTGTTTTCCAAAATTATCTAATACAAAAAAAATCTTCGACAGGAGGTTGATCGGTTAATTCAATAAGAAATGAGAGTTAGCGCTCGATTTCGTTGGTCCCATGCAATTCTAGTGCATGCATTTGGATTGTTTCCTTATTCAATGAAGGAATTTTCAAGTTCAACCAATCTATTTTCAAAATAGGTAGTGGATAAATAAATATTTTGGGAGAGTCTTTCATTTGTCCATCATTATAGGCAACACCATCCATATTATCTATGGAATTTGAACCCGAACTCTATTTATGATTCCTTATTTCTCTCTCATTAGCCTTGTTTCAATTTCATTTCGTATTTTATTTTAGCATATCGATTTTTTTTTACTTTACGTCCAACCTCTCCCCACTTTTTCCATCTATATTCCTTTTTTTTTTCATTTCAGGGCCGAACTACGCCTGTTTTCACATCTAGGATTTACATATACAACATATATGACTATCAAGGGTGAATTTCTTATTTCTTATTATTGAGCTTATATATAATATATAATATATAATTTATATTAGATGTTAGAATATTAATTCTATTATATATTTATCTATTCTATTATATATATTCTAATATATATTAGAATTTATTTATATATTTTATTAATTTATTTATATATTTTATTTATAATATAATAGAATATTATATTAATATTATATTTATATTATTTATCTATTTCTATTTTATTTATTTCATTTGCATTTAGAATTTGGATTCAAAAAAAAGTAAGGAATTAGAAACTTGAAAAACACGGATCGGGTTGCGCCATACATATGAAAGAATATAGAATAATGATGTATTTGGCGAATCAAATACCATGGTCTAATAAGGAACCGTTCGGATTCGTTGATAATTTTTTGAAAGATTTCTTCGAAAAGGTTTCATTAACTCCTCATTTATATCGAGTAGACCTTGTTGTTGCAAGAATTCTTAATTCATGAGTTGTAGGGAGGGACTTATGTCACCACAAACAGAGACTAAAGCAAGTGTTGGATTCAAAGTGGTGTTAAAGAGTATAAATTGACTTATTATACTCCACGAATATGAAGTCAAAGATACTTGATATCTTGGTAGCCTTCCGAGTAACTCCTCAACCCGAGTTCCACTTTGAGGAAGCAGGGTCATGTAGTCAGCTGAATCTTCTCTTGGTACATGGTCAACCGTGTGGACCGATGGGCTTACCAGCCTTGATCGTTACAAAGGGCGATGCTACCACATTGAGCCTGTTCTTGGAGAAGAAGATCAATATATATGTTATGTAGCTGACCCTTTAGACCTTTTTGAAGAAGGTTTTGTTACTAACATGTTTACTTCCATTGTGGGTAATGTATTTGGGTTCAAAGCCCTGCGTGCTCTATGTCTAGAGGATCTGCGAATCCCTACTGCTTATATTAAAACTTTCCAAGGCCCGCCTCATGGCATCCAGGTTGAAAGAGATAAATTGAACAAGTATGGTCGCCCCCTATTAGGATGTACTATTAAACCTAAATTGAGGTTATCTGCCAAGAACTACGGCAGAGCAGTTTATGAATGTCTACGTGGCGGGGTTGATTTTACCAAAGATGATGAGAATGTGAACTCCCAACCATTTATGCGCTGGAGAGATCGTTTCTTATTTTGTGCCGAAGCAATTTATAAATCACAGGCTGAAATAGGTGAAATCAAAGGGCATTACTTGAATGCTACTGCAGGTACATGTGAAGAAATGATCAAAAGGGCCATGTGTGCTAGAGAATTGGGAGTTCCTATCGTAATGCACAACTACTTAACAGGTGGGTTCACTGCAAATACTAGCTTGGCTCATTATTACCGAGATAATGGTCTACTTCTTCACATCCATCGTGCAATGCACGCAGTTATTGATAGACAGAAAAATCATGGTATGCACTTTCATGTACTAGCTAAAGCTTTACGTATGTCTGGTGGAGATCATATTCACGCTGGTACAGTAGTAGGTAAACTTGAAGGAGAAAGGGACATAACTTTGGGCTTTGTTGATTTACTACGTGATGATTTTATTAAAAAGGATCGAAGCCGTAGTATTTATTTCACTCAAGATTGGGTTTCTATGCGGTGTTCGCCAGTAGCTTCGGGGTATTCACGTTTGGCATATGCCCGCTTTGACCGAGATCTTTGGAGATGATTTCGTACTACAATTCGATGGAGGAACTTTAGGACACCCTTCGAAATGCACCGGTGCCATAGCTAATCGAGTAGCTTTAGAAGCATGTGTACAAGCTCGTAATGAGGGGCGTGACCTTGCCCGCGAGGGTAATGAAATTATTCGTGAGGCTAGCAAATGGAGTCCCTGAACTAGTCTGCTTTGCAGAAGTATGGAAGGCGATCAAATTTGAATTGACGCATGGATAAATTAGATAAACCAGTTTGATAAATCAAATTTGAATTGAAGCAATGGATACTTTGTAATCCAAGAATTATCGTGGTTTGTTGAATTGCAATTAAACTCGGCCCAATCTTTTACTAAAAGGATTGAGCCGATTCTATTGTCTATATTTTTGATAGATATATTTTTATCTAGATATACAATATTTTAAATACAAAAATAAAAGACTAAACACAACTCAAATTTTCTCTTGGGTCCATAATTAATCCTATGTATGGATCCTTAGGATTGGTGTATTCTTTTCTGTCCTATATACCACGGTTTCGGATCATGGATTGAGCCAAGCATCACAACTTCTTCTACCCATCCTGTATGTTGTCCTTTTGACTCCATGTTGGAATAGAAACTTATTGTATTATATTAGTAGATGAGATTTTACGAAAAAGGTTCTTGATAGGAGAAAAAATTATTTTTTCCATTTTTTCAGTGTGGATTTTACACAACATGGGGAAATCACTATTTCTAATTGAAAATTGATATTTCTAATTCAAAAGAAAAAAGAGCTCTATCATATATAATGAATTGCTACTCCAGGTTCTCACAAAAGGGAATCGTTTCTTTCATTATTCACTCATTGTTCGTTAATAATCCTAGTGATTGTATCTAGTATGCGTATTCTGATAGGAAATAAAATATTCAATTGATTTTTCATCGAATGACTATTCATCTACTGTACTTTCACGGAAATAGAGGCAAGAAAGCTCTATGGAAAAATCATGGTTCAATTTGATCTTGTCTAAGGGGGAATTCGAATACAGATGTGGGCTAAGGAAATTAATGGATAGCCACCTTGGTCCTGTTGAAAGTACTACTGTAAACGAAGTCCCGACTAGAAATGATACGGATAAAACATTCATGATTGTAGTGACAAGTCTAGTTATTACAGAAAGGTTGATCATTTAGTTGACGTCAAAGACATTCGAAATTTCATTTTTGATGACACCTTTTTAATTAGGGATAGTAATCAGGACCGTTATTCCATATATTTTGATAGTGAAAATCAAATTTTTGAGCTTAACAATGATCATTCTTTTTTGAGTGAACTAGAAAGTTTTTTTTTTATAGTTATCATAATTCTAGTTATATGAATAATGGATCGAAAAATGATGAGTCCCACTATCATTTTAACTTGGATGATAATGATACTAACTATGGTTGGAATAATCACATTAATAGTTGTATTGAATCTTATCTTCGTTCTCAAATCTGTATTGATAGTTCCATTTTAAGTGGTAGTGACAATTCCAATGATAATTATATTTATAATTACATTTGCGGCGAAGGTGGAAATAGTAGTGAAGGGAAGAATTTCGATATAATAACTCGTGAAAATGGTAATGATTTAACTCTAAAAGAAAGTTCTAATGATCTCGATCTATACAAGGATTTGTGGGTTCAATGCGCTCTACTAGTAATTTAATTGGAGCTTGAACCCGAGTTTCGGTGAGGTTGAATTTACTTTTTTCGTTCTACCTTCCGTATTTATTTTATCTAATTCTTATCTAATTCGAAATAAAAAACTAAAAAGGGGGGGGGCGAGAGAGTAGTCACAGATATTTGATTGTATCTCGATCTAGTGTTTTTCGCCCCGTCCCGCAGCAATAAATAGAATTAAAAAAAAAGGAAATGTTAACGCATCCGGGAAGAAACAATTGATCTCTATTAATAAACCCGCTAAAGAACCGAACCAAAGAGTACTTAGTACTGATGCTACGGAAAGATATGTTTTTAGATCTCGCATTTAAAATCCTCCTTCTTTATCGTATTACATTATGGTAATACATATATAATCGCATGTATGTGTGGTTAAAGACCACTTGGATTTGTCTATTTGTACCCAGAATTCCTAATTCAAAATTCAAATTTAAATGTACAATGATTCGATAGATAAGATTTTCCCTTTCTTAAAACAACAAAACAAACTAGGTCCCTTTCTGGTTGAGAATTCCCGCTAAAAATATTCATTTATTATTCATTATATGGTTGTTATATGATATGAGACCAAAAATAGGAAATGAAAAGATCCGTTTTGTATATCAATAGATGAAATAAGGGTGTGGAAAACAAGACAGGGATTCTCTACAATGACATTGTAGGCCAATTGAAAGGGATGTAGCGCAGCTCATTCCTTCATTTAATTGGTAACTTGTACAGTTCACACTCTTTGGCTCTACTCATAAATTTTCCAGTAATAGATATTTCACAACTAGATCTATCTTATATAGTAACGGTATGTAAAGATGAGGATTAATTGGGCAGCTGACCCTGTTAGTCCGTTCTTTGCAAGAGTCAAAGCATAATCTTTTTTCTTTTTAAATAGGATTTTCCCCGCTTAATGGATAAGCATTTGCTACCAATGGGGAATTTTTTCTCATCTTAAATTCCAAGATTGGATTTGCGCCAATGGAAACCATAAATTTCATACACAATAGAAGGATATGGTAGATCTATCTTTTTAGATAGTGAACAGACGAACCCCATTCTATTCAATCGTGCGGATCGTTGATCTTGAAAAAGTTGTTTCTTTTTCTCACCCATGATCTGAACAAGTCGCAGATACACCCTAGTACATGTTCCTCGATCGAGGACATGCCCCAAGAGCAGGGATTTCGTGACATTTCTAATTGGTCGTCTTGCATTTCTAATAAGTTGTTTAATAGTTGGCATCTTGAATCATATACATAATAGACTAGTTTAGATCGATCCTAACCGGATGATTCGAATTACTTCTTTTCTATTTAATAGATTAATAAAATATTAACCCTTAGGCTTAAGTTAAGAAGGAAAGGAAGAAGAGGGATTAAATCAATCTTAATTAAATTGTGGATTGGTGTTAAATCGTTGCTATTGCTATTTGTTATTTAACTTATTTAACCGCTACAAGATCCACAATTCCATGAGCTTGGGCTTCTGTTGTTGACATAAAAACATCTCTTTCCATGTCTTTCGATACAACCCATAGGGGCTTGCCCGTTCTTTGTACATAAACCCTTGTGAGGCTTTCGCAAAGTTTCAGTAGTTCTTCCGCTTCCAGGATAAATTCTCCTGTTTGTGCCTCGTAAAATGAACTAGCAGGTTAATGGATCATTACCCTGATGATATAACATAATAAAAGGTTCTTCTAACTCACATAATGAGGCGAGAAGAATAGCTAAAAATAGCTAAAGAATAATAAGAAAAAAAAAGATAGAATTGAACAACCGTACAGGCATTTTTTGTGCATTGCATACAGCTTTACAATGGAATTCTCTTTTTTCTTTCATTGAAAAAAAAATAGAAAATATAGAGAGCGTCTATTAGACCCAGATCACTAAATAATTCAATTACCACCCTTCTTTTTTTTCTTTTTTTTTCGAAAAAGTTCCAAAATACTATGTTGGCTCCGTTGCTTTATATATTTATTTCTTCTGTAATTCAGCAATCCCAAAGTTTCTTTTTTTTTTAAAAAAAAGAAAGAAAAAATTAGTCTTTTTTTTCGTACTCTTTTATTTTATAACATAAATATTGTTATAAATATTGTTAACAGCCTCTGGTGTGAAAAGAAAAAAGTTTGTGACGCTGAGATGGGCCCACGAAAGCTAAGATAAAATTGGAAATGCCCTTTCTCTCATACTACTATTTCGATACATAATCTAATGTTTTTTTAAAAAAAAAGAAATCAAAAAAAATTTCATATCGAATTCAAAGTGCCATGCTATTATTACTGACTAAGTTCAAACATGCATTTTCTCAACACTTAAACAACCAATTCATATGGCCAAGTGCACATCAACCTTTAAAAGCCAAATCTCATGGCTAATATCATAACTCAAGACATACCAAGATGACACTAGCCTATACATGCCATATACCGTATATATACAATTCAAAAGTACCAACTTAGATGTCCAATAGCTCGATAATGTTCCTGACGACTTTTGGATCCGAGCTAGCCTTGATTCTTTATAAAACATAAGAAAATAACACGAAGTAGGCTTCATAGCTTATTAAGCTCGTAAGTGAATAATTCAATACATCAAATACATACAATTCAACTAATTGTACATAACATCACCATATATACAATTACAACAAACCTTTCTCATGTCTTAAAACATGATCAAATACCATTTCATTATCTTTCTCTATTAAATACTCGAATAGGTTCTATATGTACCTGTATTGTCACGCCCCAAAATTTCTAATTTTGTTATTGTGAAAATATGACACAAATATCTGTCAGCTTTAGTGTTTATGTGTTCTGGGAGTGTTTGGGAGGTCCCAAGTTCAAGCCTTCGCTTGGGTAAATTTTGGTATTTTGAATGAATTAGGTCTTACTCTTGTTTAGTAGGCTTTTATTTGATTGTTGGGTAAATTACATTAGAATGGGCTTCCAGGTTTGGTGGTTAAATGGTGTGTTATTATGGTGGAGGTTTTGTGTTCGAATCCTTATGTAGGTACGGATATTACTTTTTTTGCTCAGATTTCGGGATAGAGTTGTGTAATAGGGGGATTCTGAGTAGTGGATGTGTAGTGGGAATTAGATGAGAAGATTAAGAGATTTTGGGGGTTATCGAGATTTTATTTTATTTTTTCCCATACCCGAATTTTGACTCTCTTTTCCAAAAAATTTTTCCGTTTATTCTTCTCCCTCTCCTCTTGCCGAAATTCTCTGATTTTCCCATCTTTCTCTTCTTTTTATTCTTCTTGATTTTTCCATAATCCATTTATTTTCCTTCGTTTTCGCACGCGATCAGTGCTCGCTTAGTTTCGGTAAGTGTTTCTCTTCGTTTTTTTCATGAATCTCTTAATGACTGAAGTGGTAAGTTTTTTCTCTGTGATTTGGGCATAGGGGGAGGCTCGGACTGTTGAATTCAGTGTTCTCATCTTAACAATAGTTAAACGGAGGGTTATCGTTGGTGGTAAGTTGGGTTTCTGTTCATTCTTGGTTGTCAATTCGCTTGTAAATTCGTTAAATTGATGTTGAGTGTCTTGATTATAGGATTTGGAGTGCTCGGGGACTGTTTTAATGTCAAACAAAATCAGGTGTGTATCCGAAACGCAAAAACTAATTTTCGGTGAAAAGCCGAAATTGGTTGCTGTTTGGACAGCAGCAGTAGGCTAACTTTGAAAAATCACCATAAATTGTGGAAATCGAATTAGAGGATGAAAAAATATGGAATTAAATATTATTGAGTATAGTTTCTCATAGAAGAAACGTGTAAGCAATGGAATTGTAAATCGTGAGATATAATAAGTTTTGTGAGAAAATGTCAGAATGATATCGAGTTTCCCTGTTCTTAATTTTGAAAATCATCACAAATTGGAGAAAAATAATTAGGGGTTATAATTTACATTTTTAAATTATTAATGAGTCTATTTTCAATAAAAAGAAATGGTAATATCATCCAAATTTTGTACTAAGAGATAATTAATTTTTAGCAAAGAAAGGTCGAAGCTGCCAGACAGCAGAATAGGGGTAAGATTGAAGATTTTACTGTACTTATTGGTTGAACCAAAAATTCTGAGAATTTTATGTTAGAAAGGTATTTGAGTCTAGTTTCAAAGACATCAAGTGGACCTTCAGTTGAAATTCTGTAGCTCCAGATATAAATAATTTATTTACAGTGACTCAAGTAGACAGCTTTGAAGGAACATATAAGTAAATAATGAAAACATATATGAATATTTAGCTAGTACAGGTTACATTAAAAATGGATCACACGGCCAAGGGTAATTTGGGCCGATGGGGCCACATGGTGTGTGGGCCCACACGGGCAGGCCACATGGGCGTGTGAGCCCATTTTTCTGAAAAGTTCTGTAAGGTTGCACGGGTCGCCCAAGTCGACTGTGGACCTACTGTAGGGTCGGTAAGCTTTACTGAGACTCCTATATGTTTGATCTGTCTGTTTGATTTCTATACCGAGCATGAATTATGATATCTGAATGTATGTACTATTAATTGCATAATGGCATGACATATTTTTCATTATTGCATTGCATCAGGGTGGGTTGATGATATTTGGAGGAAGTGTCTGGAAGGCTATTAAGCCTGTTATCTAGCAACTGAGCTGCAATCTTCTGATTATGTGGCGCATTTCAGTACAGCATGGTGTGTAGGGATGGGTGGGTTGATTTAATCCCTACATTGTGTGTAGGGTTGGACGGAGATGGTGTGTAGAGGCTGGTGGGTAGGATTCTGATTTACTGTATATGCATTCTGTATCTGATATGGGCTGAGGCCTTAATGTGTTTCTGAGATTGTATTTGAACGGGCTAAGGCCCAAAATGATTCTGTGATGGCCCTAGACCCCAGACTATATTTAACTAAATGCTGTTGAATATCTGTACGCATGTTTTTCGTGGGGATTACACACTGAGTTTGCGAAAACTTACCCTTTTTCTGTTTAATCTGTACAGGTAATCCCCAGACTTGACCGGTGCAGCGGAGGACTCGACGGTGGCCACACGTGAATTTTAGACTGTTTTCCTTTAATGTCTAGAAATTATTACTTATTTGGGGTTTTTGATGTAACTTTTGGGACTTTATTCTATTTTTATGGTTTTTTTAAACTGCAACTCAACAAAACACGGTTTTTCTAAAAACTAAGGCTTTCGTGAATAGAAACGATTTTCCCTAAATTAATTGGTTACAGAAGCTTCCGCTAAGAGACACGTTTTAAAGCAAATCAACTAGTACTTATTTTTTTCGAATTAAATAAAAGCTAATTAACTGTAACGGTTTTAACTCGACGACAATCTTGTCTTCAAATCCCATTCCATGTGACATCGCCAGATCCAGCCATAACGTCTAGGTCGGGTTTAGGGTGTTACATGTATCGTCTCGTACTAACCTCTTTCTCAATCATTTCAATGATATTTATAATTCAGTTCAACTAGGTCGAATTCAAATAAATCTCAAACACGTAAACATTTAACTAACTCATATAAATGCATATTATCACATTAAGTACGAAACTTACCTTAATATTGGATGAACATATAACTTCACACATATCTGAACCATTCAACTCAAATTCTCATTCGGAATTGTTAAGATCATACGAAAATCATATAAAACTCATACAATGCCATATCCCGGGTATGGTCTTACATGTTAACGCATATTGATGCCACTATCCCAGACAGGGTCTTATACGAATCATATACGATGCCAATGTCCCAGACATGGTCTTACACGTTTCCTCACTTCGATGCCAATGTCCCAGACATGGTCTTACACGAAATCACAGCTCGAAAGTCCTAATACCATGACATCAATATCCAATACATTTACTAAGGTTCATTTGGAGCTTTCGACTTCGTAATTAAATCAATTCATGCACGAAACTAGTCATCCAATGTTCAAATCAATTCGATAATATATATCCATATACGAATCAAATTCGACAATGTATGTCTATATACAAATCAAATTCAGCAATGTATAAAACATATACATTTAAATTAAAAAAATATTTATTTACTTATGAACTTACCTCGTACTCGAAATTGACGAATCAGATCGATTACTCGATAATTTTGGCTTTCCCTCGATCTAATTCCGGATTCCTCTTTTATTGATCTACATGTATTCAAAATTAACTCATTTAATCTTATAATCATTCAATTCAGTCCAAAAACACATATGTAAGCCAATTTTCACTTTGGCCTTGAACTTTCACATTTCTTACAATTTAGTCTCTATTTCACAAATACAAAAAATTCATAAAATTCAACAAGACCCATGCTTGGACGAATTACCATAGTGCCCCTAGCAGCCCATATTTCACATTTATTCACACTTTTAACCGCACATTTTCATCTTTTCACAATTTAATCCCTAATTTGCATTTTCATCAAAAATCACTTTATAAAGTATGAAAATCTAACATCAAATATTCATATTTCACCATTAAACATCAAATAACACATAAGCTCATCAATGGAAACTATCAAAATCTTTAACAGATTTGAAATCGAAGACACGAGCTAGCCAGTACTTGTTGCAACGATCACAAAAACATAAAAATAATTAAAAACGGATTAAAAATACATACCAATTTGAAGGATATAAGATTGCCGAAAGTTAAGCACAAAAAATGGCTTTCTTCTTTGTGAAATTCGGTTGAATAAATATGATACAAAATGATGTTTAATGGGTTTTATTTATTATTAACTTTAATTACCTAATTACTTAATTGACCTTTACAAACTTTAAAAATTACACAAGTGCCAAGCCATTAAAATCCACTATCAACTCTAATGGGCTAATTACCATAGAAGGACTTCCACTTTAAAGCCCTATAGCTATTTAATACCTTTAGCTATTAGAACTCAACTTTTACGCTTTACGCGATTTAGCCTTTTTACCGAATTAAGCATCCAAATAGTAAAATTTCTTTACGAAACTTTCACCTAATAATTCTATCATGCTGTAAAATTTAATATAATAATAAAATTAATATTTTAAATTTGAATTTGTGGTCCCAAAACTACTGTTCTGGTTTGACCCAAAAACGGGCAGTTACACTCAGTACGCCAATGGCGTATCATATAGGCGAATACTATATGCCAACTCAACATCAGTTAGACAATACATTCTCATGCTAGCCACATACCTGGATTTTAGAGCTAGATACATAACTTACGGTCTCATTCATATACATTATTCACCATAACTCCTTATATCATTTTCACTCAGTATAACATGTTTTATCGTGTTCTGCCAATTCGGTTTGCAATATACCTGCCTTACTAGAGGCTACGCAAACATATCTCCACATATCAGTCCACATCATATCATTCATATAAAAAGCAGTTGGTAGTGGCTTAAACATGAAAAATGGCCCATACTCTGTATCACAGACATACTGAACTCAAACTAACGACTCTAGACAACTATTATTCACACACATACACTTTTATCCTTTACAAAGAAAGAATACTTACCTTATACAATTATAAAATAAAGAAAACCACAACACATGGAAGTAAGAAGGAGCTCACCAGAAATTATAGCAAAGTCTATAAAGTAGGTCATTTGCCTTTATCACTTGGACCTTAAGTAGCTTCTTTAGCTAAAGATAAGGATAATTAAACATATCAGACCATTGATCTTTCAAATCTAAACATGCATGCAAGAATCATCAACACTTAATCTAGAATCAGGAAGTTTCCTTCCTTACACACCATTCTAACATTTATGCATGCAAAACTAAAAACACATAAATAAATTTGAAGATTACATTTATATAAGTTAGCTGAATACAGCGAACGTAACTTCAAAGAGGTTTTCTGGACTTAGATTTTTAGAAAGTTCAAAGACAATCAAGAAGAAAAAAGAAAACAAAGAAGACGCAAAGGTTTTCAGAGAAGTCACTGCTATGTTTATATAATTAAGCACGAAGACAAGATTTAGTGAAAGAATCGAATAATTCCACTAATTCTCTTGATTCTCGTGATTAAGTACGCTTATCATAATTTAAGTCTTTTCATCTACAGTTGCTTAGTTCCATTCTAACTAAATCCCAACTTAACTAACTAAATTAGCCTACTAAAATAATAAACAAATCTAATTAATTGCGAACTTGACTAGTTCACCAAAGCATCTGGGGTGGCATATACTTAACAGAAGAGTCTGTCAAATCAAAGATCTCACCAAAACTAAGAGTTCTTCAATTGGTGTAACACTCACAACTCTATGCTTATAAAAAAGTAAACACTTACTCTTATCTACCCTTATATTACAAACTATATGCCAAAAAATAATAAGATATAGAGACTTCGCCAGGTGTGCTGTTACAACCTCCTCACACCCATTTGGATACGGAGCTTGTGCACCAAGAAAGGAGTACTCATATTGTGTATATACTAGGTTTTTTGAGCCTGTTTAACCGTGATTAACCATGCATGCACTATAATAGCCTATTTTTAATAGTGTGATAAAAGGTGGTTTCAGGATTATAATTTTGACCAGTGAGTCAGTAAATATTATTTATTTAATATTTACGTTTTTATTAGAATGTCATATAAAAGTTTGGTTCAATAATTTTGATGCTTGGTTGGTTAATTAGGTAAAAGGGACTAAATCGTAAAAGCTGCAAAGGTAAATCACTATTAAATTACATGTGCTAATTGAGTATAAAATCATGGTTAGAGGGTTTTATAGGGCAATTAGACCATATTGGTATATAGTGGACGATTTTGGCATGGTTTTTAAAGAAATTTTAATTAAATTAAAAGGAAAAAAAGACAATTAAGTAATTAAAATCATAAATAAATGAAAACCAAGTGACCATCTTCTTCATTCAAACATTTCCAAATTGAAAACACCATTTTTCTACAAGGAAGAATCGTTCAAGCATGGTTCTTTGCATGTAAGTGAATTTTACTACCGTTTTTCGTATATTTTATATTTTTGAGATCGTTGTAGCTCAATCTAGCTAACCCGGGATGTAACACCCCAAACCTGACCTAAACGTTATGACCGAATCTAAAGAAATCACATCAACTTGTTTGAAAAAATAAAGTCTAGCTTAGAAATTGTGTGATCTTAAATCCAAATTTAGCTAAGCTCATATGAGTTTTAGGAAATTCTCAAGTTTGAAAACAGCCTATTTCATAGTATGATCTCTTAAACATTTATTTATAAAAACAGCGGAAACTTTTAGAAATTTCACTAACTTTAGTAATCACGTGATTTGAAAATATTAATTTTTGGCAAAACTCTTACATTGTTATTTAGAAAAACTAATGAGCAGAACTTACTCATTTTTCGGAAAAACATTTAGTTTTATACTAAATTTTTGCAGTGGATATTTTCAGAGTTTTTAAGTTTTGAAAACTAAATTCCAATTTGTCAAATTCGTATGATTTTGCAGTTTTACGTTTATGAACACCCAAAGACCAATGAACAGATCAAAAACCAAAAACCAAAAACCAAAAACAAAAACCAAATCTGAAAACTTAGTCCAAAAATGAAAACTCCAGAAATCTTAAATTAAAATAATTCAAGCTATCTTATGTGGAAAACCAATCCGAGCTCCCGCACATCATCCGATCCTAAACTTTATGGTTACCTGAGAGGAAACAAACACAGAGTGAGCTTTACGAGCTTAGTGTGTAACACATCCAAATAAACAAATCAGATATACATACATAAACATATACGCTTTCAGATATAGATTCAAATATATTCCCATATACCAATTTAGATGTATTTTCATAATCAAATACATATGCGTATTCAGAGTTAGATACATATGCAGTCACAGATCCTATCCCCATCCTCTACACACCAACTTTATCCAACCAATCACATCAATTAGAGTCCATCCATCCAATCACACCGGGTCGTGGTGGATGCCACTCATAAAGGTGCACTTGAGCTGCCAGATCGATATTGCGGTTTAACCGCCAAAATTACAGTAATAATGCTAGAATACACTTCCTCTATCACATATCAAACTCATCCTGATGCACATGTATAAGTAAACTAACACATATTCCATAAACAGATGTCATGCATGCTTTCCAACGTAATCATGATTTTGAAGTTATCAGGACACAAATCGTACATATATTTTTCACATACCTTACCTATATCACATACAGACACAAATCAACAGATATCACATTTCCATGTCTTATTTAAGCCAAACGGACCCCATGAAAGGTCTAATTACGAATTTCGGAGTCAAATGAGGATAGGTGAAATTTTTTAGAAAGTGGGTCCACGCAACTGCGTGGCACACACGGCCTAACTGGGCAGCTTGTATGGCCTACATGGCCTACCTAATTTGCTCGTGTGATCACACACGCCTGTGTGCCCCACACAGCCTACCACATGGCCTCACACATACCTGTGTGCCCTACACGACCTACCACATGGCCTCACACATACTAGTGTGCCCTACATATCCCAATTGACGTAGCTTTGTGTGACACATGGTCTGGCACACGGTTGTGTGACGTCTATAGTGAGTTTTTCAGCTTTTTTTCATTCGCTGTTTTTCGGGTTTTTCGGTACGCACCTAATCGTTCATGAAACACAAAGTGATGACACATTTTCAGACCCTAATACGACATTTAAAATGACTAAT
Organism: Gossypium raimondii; assembly: GCF_025698545.1. NCBI lineage: Eukaryota > Viridiplantae > Streptophyta > Magnoliopsida > Malvales > Malvaceae > Gossypium > Gossypium raimondii. Next base: position 11,463,751 of record NC_068571.1, read on the forward strand.
TAACAATGATATACGAATACGCAATCACTAAATCAACCAAAAGAAAAAATTCAAATGTCATTAATGCTAAAAATAATTAACACAAGAACTATAGGTCAACAGAATTTACTTACCCTTCTTATGAGACGAAGATAATTATCCTTGGTACGGAGAAAAAAAAACAACAATCGATACTTACACTAAGATGGAAGGCTAAGCACTCGCTCAAAAGCTCGGCACAAATGCTAACACAATGAAGCTGGCAGCGTAATAGAGACATTTTGACAAACCCATCAATCAACAGAGGAACAAAAACAGGGAAAAGTGGAAAATGAAGGAAAGAAAGAGAACAAGGTAAAAAGGGAGAAGAAAAATGTCAGAAGAGAGAAAAGCCAGAAGAAAGAAACAACAAAAAAGAAAAATGGAAAATAGTAACGTGGGAAAGAGGGGGAGAGAGACAATAGATTGGGGAGAAAAATCAGAGAATATTTTGAGATCATTTTCAAAAAGAATACTACCCATATCCCACGAAATCCCCCTTAACCACCCATTAAATCCTATTAGTTATCCACATCAGATTTTCTCCAAAGTTTAAAACAAAAAATAATTCTTACATTGTATACACAGGATTCGAACATGGGACCTATGGGTAAGCTAAAGGTTTACCACTGAACTAGCATGCTCATTGTTGTCATCAATTGAGTTAAAATAATAGGTAAGCTTAATAGCCAAAGTCAGAGATCGGAATAAAAATAACAAAAAATTCAAGGGAAGGGATTTGAAAATAGGACCTCTCACACACAAACATAACACTTAACCACTGGACCAAATCAATTCACTTATAAAATTTTCACAACCTTATTTAAAAAACAAGACATGACCACTCTTGGTTTTACTAACTCAATTTCTTCTAATTCGGTTTTTGGGATATGATAACTCTCCCCTCCTTAAAAGAATTTCATCCTCGAGACTCCCGCTGTCACACCATTCATTTATCCATAAAATTTGAAATTTCTCATTCCAAACTAGTAACCACGTTATCACTGCGCAACTTCTGATTTCAATGCAAATCCAGAAAATATTTCACTCCCAAACGAAATAATTGTTTTCTAACGAAATTCTCATTCACTACCTCGGGTTGTCTCAAGAAAATTTTTACAGAAATATCACTAACGATTCCGCAATCCTCAAGTCTCAGAAACTCCAATGACAATCAAACACTTGAGTACAACCAAACACTTAATAAATGCAAGGTACAATTGAAATGGATCACAAATGTACCTGTATTACTACTAGATGCGTCTTTATCCTCTCGACACCTAGTACCACAAACCAATCTCCGATTCCCTCTGTGAGTCGAAGCTTGCATCCTATTAAGAGAATGTCGTGAACAATCCCTAACATGATGTTCAATAGATCCACATCCAAAACATATCCCCATTTCCCTCCAATACTTGCCTAGATGGCTTTTACCACTGAAAGCTCAAATTGAAACCTGACCTATGCTCACAATTGCCTCAAGCCGCTAAGGCCTAACTATTCTGAATCGTTTCCTAGGTTGCATATTCAAGTCAACAGGACCAGAATTCCTCTTATTCCGCACTAATTTCTTTCCTTTTCCTTGCTCTCTAACCAATTAATCTTTTTTTTTAACTTGGTCTCATTCAACCGAAGTCGCTCAGTCATATACCCTTAACTCAAAGATACAGATTGAACCCCAACGATCTTTTGTAAATCTCTTTGTAACTCTTGGGAAACAACATCCTCCCTAGTTTTCTGATTTGCAGCGCCCTCAGAAACGAGCGTCTCTACATTCTTGATAATTTACAGATTGGGCATACTGCTACGAGAAAAGGACTCGGCGTGAGTCACTTGACAACGTCTACCACATCCTCACACACTGCGACCACAGATACCCCGTAAACTCATTTTACTTCTCTTCAGTTCAGAAGTCTAAAGTTTATCTTAGGTTATTAAAAATCATAAGTCTAATGTTTAGCAGAATTTGCTTAGTTATCTTAAAGCAGAGAATGTTTTATTCAATAATTTCTAATGTTCATCAGTTTAACTAAAGTAACTAAAGTATAAACAACTAGAGTACAAGTAACAAACTTGGATCGGTGCTGGAGTCTCGAATTCACATTTTCAGAACTTTAGTAAATTTTTGCGCAAATTCACCCACATTAAATTTCCAAAATTTTTCTTAAAAATAAAAAATTTTAAAATGCTTTATGCATAAAATTTTTAAACCCAAAAAACACAACCCAAGTTTTACAACCTGACTCTAAAACCACTAAATGTAACATCCCAAACCCAGCCTAAACGTTATGACTGAATCTGGAGAAGTTACATAAACTCGCTTGAAAAAATAAAGTCTAGCTTAGAAATTGTGTGATCTGAAATCCTAATTTAGCTAAGCTCATACGAGTTTCAGGAAATTCTTAAGTTTTAAAACACCTATTTCACAACATGATCTCTTAAACATTTATTTATAAAAACAATGGAAACTTTCAGAAAGTTTAGTCTACCTTTAGTAATCAAGTGATTTGAAAATATTAATTTTTGACAAAACTCTTACATTGTTATTTAGAAAAACTCATGCGTAGAACTTACTCATTTTACGAAACTTACTCATTTTACGAAAAAACATTTAGTTTGATACTAAATTTTTGTAGCGGATATTTTTAGAATTTTTAAGTTTTGAAAACTAAATTCCAATTTGTCAAATTCATATGATTTTGCAGTTTTACGTTTAAGAACACCCAAAAACCAACGAACAGATCAAAAACCAAAACCAAATCTGAAAACTTAGTCCAAAAATGAAAACTCTAGAAATCTTAAATTAAAATAATTCAAACCATCTTATGTGGAAAACTAATCCGAGCTCTCGTACACCATCCAGTCTTAAACTTGCTAGTTACTTGAGAGGATAACAAACAAATAGTGAGCTTTACGAGCTTGGTGTGTAACACATCCCAAGAAACAAATCAGATATACATAAATAAACATATATGTTTTCAGATATAAATTCAAATATATTCTCATATACTAATTCAGATGTATTTTCATACTTAGATACAAATGCGTATTCAAATTCAAATACAAATGCTGACACAGATTCATATATAGATGTAGTCATAGATCCTAGCCTCATCCGCTACACACCAAATCCATCCAACTAATCACACCAAATAGAGTCCATCCATCCAATCACACCGGGTTGTGGTGGATGCCACTCATAAATGTGCACCTGAGCTGCCAGACTAATATTGTGATTTAACTGCCAAAATTGCAGTAATAATGCTAGAATACACTTCCTTCATCACATATCAAACTCATCCTTATGCACATGCATAAGTAAACTAACACATATATTCCATAAACAGATGTCATGCATACTTTCCATACGTAATCATCTTTCGGAGTTATTAGGACATAAATCGTACATATATTTTTCACATACCTTACCTGTATAATATACAAACACAAATCAACATATGTTACATTTCCAAGTCTTATTTAAGCCAAATGGACCCCACGAAAGGTCTAATTACAAATTTCAGAGTCCAATGGGCTTAGGTGAAAATTTTCAAAAAATAGGCCCACACAGTCTACCTAATTTGCACGTTTGATCACACACGACCGTGTGCCCCACATGTCCTACCACACGACCCAATTGACTCAGCCCCTATGACACACACAGTTTGGCACAAGACTGTGTGGCACACACGCCAACAGTAAGTTTTTCAGTTTTCTGTCATTTACTATTTTTTGGGTTTTTCATTACAAATTTAATCGTTCCTGAAACATGACGTTATGGTACACTTCCAGACCCTAATACGATATTCAAAACAACTAATTAACAACGATATATAAATACTCAATCACTAAATCAACCACAAGTGACAATTCAAACGTCATTAATACTAACAAAAATTAGCCTCTTAACAACTGCTCAAAGTCACTTACCGCGATTGAAGTAACCGTTCCTAATGCTCACTAATCATCGAATGAGAGTTCCACATCTCTCAATTCTCACCTAACAGTAGCATAAAAAGAATTAACATAAGAACTATTGGTCAATAGAATTTACCTGCCCTTTTTACTAGACAAAGATAATTATCCTTGATACGAAGAACTAAAAAAACAACGGATACTTTTACCAAGATGGAAGACTAAGCAGTTTCTCAGAAGCTCGACAAAAATGTTAACACAATGAAATTGGAGGCACAACAAATATATGGTGACAACTCCAACAATAAATAAAGGAACGACAATAGGGAAAAGTGGATAATGAAGGAAACAAAGAGAACAAGGAAGAATGGGAGAAGAAAAACGTTAGAAGAGAGAAAATCAAGAAAAAAGTTATAACATAAAAGAAAAATGGAAAATAGGAATGTGGGAAGGAGGGGAGAGAGACGACAAATTGAGGAGAAAAATCAGGGAATATTTTGAGATAATTTCAAAAAGAAAACTACACATATCCCACTAAATTCCCCTTAACCACCACTAAATCCCATTAGTTATCCACATCAAATTTTTCTCCAGAGTCTAAAACAAAAAATAATTCCCACATTAAATACATAAAATTTGAACACGAGACTTATGGGTAAGCTAAAACCTTACCATCGAACTAGTCAAGTTAAAATAATAGGTAAGCTTAATATCCAAATTCAGAGATAGGAATAAAAATAAAAAAATTCAAGACTTAACCACTGGACCAGATCATTTCACTTATAAAATTTTCACAGCCTTATTTCAAAAATAGGACGTGACCACTATTGGTTTCACTAACCCAATTTCTTTTAACCCAATTTTTAGGGTGTGACACAGGGGTTATTTTGTAAAATCTTTAAAGGTTTTGGGACTTTTAATTAATTATTCTTAAGTGTTCTTGAGGTTAGTTGATAGATTATAAGCTTGGTGTTAAAATAGGACTATTTTGTAAACTAATTTTGAGTAGTTTTGAGTTTAGGGACTAAAATGTTAAAGTGTTGAAATTTACATGAATGTTCTGAAATTTTAGTTGTTTGAGAGTTTTTAAAGGATGGTATAAGAATCGGTTTAAAAGTCTTGGGCTAAACTTGTGAAAAATGTATAAGTTCGATTTTAGGGACTAAATTGAATAAAAGGTAAAAGTTTAGGGTAATATTGTAAAATTTTAATAAAGGGATCATATGCATAATTTTAATTGTTTTAAGGTAGTTTAACAGTCAATTGAATTAAATTATTTTATAGATCAAGAAATGGATCAACCGATAGATAAAAGCAGAAAATAAAAAAATATTTAGTAGCCCTTGGTGTCGTGGTTGTTGTTGATTTGGTTTAGGTAAGTTCATATAGTGTTTAAATTGAATTGATTGTTGCCTTTGTGAGTTAATATGTTTGTGTATGTTTGTGATTGAATTATCCTGTATAGTAATCTTAAACATTGGATGAATAAAATTGTAATGATATTATAACTGAGGTATGTGACTGAAAGTGAAAATTATATGGTTGAATTCATGTGATGTGATAATGTTTAAATAACTAGATGATACAGTTTTGAATTGAGGCCCATATAAACTTAGTGAATGACTAGGTACAAATGACATGTCATTAGGGTTGTTACCGTTTTGGGTGTTGGTCTTGGATGTCCTGCAAATGGCTAAGATCCTGCATTTGCTGCGAATTCTTCATAGCTCGTGTGAGAAACATCATGTAGCATTATCATTCCGACCCATAGCTCTTGTGAGCATACCCATTTTTACAACTCGCGTGAGCATTATTTTCACAGGTCATATGAGTATTTTTATCTCGCGTATCTAATGTTATTTCTCTATGGTTCATCGGGTGGAAAATGAATATATGAAATGGCAAAAGGATATATGTAATGGAAAATGGTTATTTGATTTGGATATGATTGTATAATTTGCTACAAGTGAATGGTGATATATGTACCAAGTATGTTCATTTGAATATAATTCATAAGCATGACAATGTTTGATGTTGTATTGTGGAGGAACTAACCTTGTTGGTTTGTGGTTTAATAGGCTACCAATGACCACCATGTTTCTTAAATGTATAAATTGTATGTTCAATGCATATGTTATATTAAACTTGGGTAAGTTATGTTAAGTTTACATACGAGCCTACTAATCACTATGTTGCTTACGTTTACTCTGTTGGATTTCTTGTAGATCATCAAAAGTTTTGCAGTTGTTGAAATTCAAGTCGGAGCTCACACTATCCGTTCAATGACTTGGTAGTTTTTTTTATCATTTTTGTGATAGGTTATAAGTGACATGTAAATTGGTATTTTGACTATAAGTGTGTAAGTATAAGTTTGTGTTTGAAATGGCATGTAATGGTTAAGTTCTAGTTGTGGTTATGTTTTGAGATGGAGTGACAAATATGATTTGGTCATTTGGTTAAATTTTCCTGAGGTTTGTTTTAGTATATGAAGTTGAATTGGTGCAAATGTGTATGGTATGTGAATGATGCTTAGATGGTGATGAATGTTAAATTGTATTTGTTTGAATTGAGGTGCCAATTGTGGCATATTGGTTAGGCATTTAGGATGAATGAATTAAGTGTTGTTTTGGGTATGTTTTGATGGTTTTTGAACAGGTTTGAATGATGGTATGAAGGAGCTTGTGGCTAAAGTGAACTAGGAATAAGTAACTTGTTGAAAAAGGGTATTTTAGGTACACGCAGGCTGATACATAGCCTAACACATGGTTGTGTGCTATACACGGGCATATGGCACTACCATGTGGTCTATGTGATTTAGGTGTCATCTGGTATACAAGACCTGGGGACATAGTCGTGTGACCCTAGATTACACATCATCAGTTTGTAGCATGGCATGGGGACACGGACTAGGTAGTTGTTGTTGTTGGAAAGCTTGATCTAGAGGAACAGCCGCAACAATGGGTTGGGATTAGGAAGCCAAACTAGAGAGGATTTATGTTATAAGGTTATCTCTAGGATCTTGCAGGGTAACAAGAGATAATGGGGTGTTGGGAATTTAAGACGATGCCACAATGGCTTGATTGGTTGAGGGAGTGTTGAGAGCACTCAAGAGCTGGGTCAGGGCTTCTATGGTGGACAAGGTTTGGCGAGTTGACGTCTTGGTTTGGGTTGAAAGAAGTTTAGTGTTGGGGGCATCATTTCCATTCATTAAAGTGGAGGACTTGGCAGGGTTAGTGTCGTTGTTTTTATTAATGGGATTGCTGGTGGCATCATTCTGATTTTGAGACATTTTTATCCACGCTAACTGCACCAATTGTTGATACAGGGTACAACAAGAGAGGAGAATAATGAGGAGATCATAGTGGTGTAAAGGAGGTCGATTCACCTAAAGAGGCCGAGAACTGGAGCAAGGATAAAAGGACAAGCTGACTAAGAGGGCAACTACTCAAAGTAACTTTAAGATGCTCAGAAATTGATCCCCCTCTTTATCTATCTTTAGGGTATTTATAGAAGAGGTCCTTTTGTTCGTTAGTATGACATGGCAAGTTATACATCCAGCCTCACTAAACACGTAAAAGATAATCATGGGTGTATATCATGGAGCTTTATCAATACAAGGTTGTTATGTCCAAATAGGCTCCTCATTGTCTTAGATGTGCATCACACTAGGAGAATGTTCACACTCAAATACGCGTGGGTGTCTTCTTTTGAGTTGAGCGAGTGGTTGAAGATGGCTAATCTGCAGAGGTACTGCTTTAAAAGGAGTCAACAGATGGGTCAACGATGTGTCTGAGCAGCGAAGGGGTATAACATTAATCCATTTACTTTATTTTGCCAGAATTTGATCCTCATACTCTATCAAACTAAAATTTAGTTCAATTATTTATAAACACATAAACTTGAAAAAAAAAAAGAAATTGACTTCTTTATTTGAGCTTAAAAATAATATTTTAAACTAAAAAATCAAAATTTTGCCCATTCAACATTGAAACCGCCATAAAATATGTGTAATTATGAATTTCATTTTTCTCGTAGGTAAAATTGAGAAATTAATTCATTAGAATTCAATCATCATATTTTATCAAAACTAAAGATTTATTTAATCATTGATAAACACATTAACTTAAACAATTAATTTATTAATTTATTGTATATAAATTATTGAATTGTTAATTTTATTAATTTATTTCATATAAATTGTTGTAATTATTGATTTTAAGGGTTTAATAATATTACTTAGTTTAATTAATTTTTAATTTTTATAAAGTACAAAATAAAATTTTGAGAGATTAAACCAAAAATATAGTAATCGTTTTATTTAAAAATCATATGCTAACCTCAATTACACATTCACATCCTAGATAATTTGAGATCTATTAAAAACGCGTTTATGTGCGGACAAAAAGTAAAATATTTATTTAATAAAATATAAGTAAAATATTATTTTATAGTAATAAAGATGCCAATATTTTATACATTACATATAGACTTCACTAATTGACAGGCGTGTAGACAAAATAATCACGGGGTTGATTTTAGATTTGTACACTTTTGTCGAGGCCGTAAATGTCAAAAAAGTAATATTATTTTATAAAATAACACCATCCATATTTAGCTATATTCCAATTGCAGATAAACAAAAGCTATAATTCCAAATTTAGGAGGATATTAATTCATCTACAAAGTACGTAGGTCCGCTCATTTATTGCCTATTTAAGATTTCTATTAATACCCTTTTTTAATAAGACATCAATTTACAGTTATATATTGCATGTAATTTTATATATTTGTTTTTCTAATTCACTAAATAATGTATTTTTTATTAAAAAAGGCCTAAGCACCAGATGAGCGCATTACATATAGCCCACCAGCCTTGGCCAACAAAAGAGATTTAAACGCCTCAAACGATTCATTACAAACATTAAAATAAGACATAGGATGAACCCTATATGATCGTCTGATGGTCAAGGGTATTTACTACATTAAGTGTGGTCTGGTTTTGAGTTGCGCTAGTCGCATTTGTTGTTCAGGCTTTACCCTGTTATTGTAATTCACTAAAAAAATAAGACATAGGATTTAAACTTTCCAAAGAGACATGAAGTTGAAAATTGTTCCCTAGATTACCTAAAGTATTAGGATTTTGGTTGCCTTCTCTAAAGATGTTTTGAGCCTAGTAGTTCAAACAGTAGTCAGGACTCAAGATTATTATGTCGTCATCAATTAGAGGTGAAAGTAAATATTAATGTAAAACATTAAAATTTGCAGTTAGGGATGGCAATAAATCAGGGTAGGGTAGGGTAGGGCAGAGCAGAGCAGATCGATTCAGAATCTATTAGGAGGTTTGGGTTTTGCCATCCTTATTTGCAACATTCATAATCAAATTAATAACAACAATGGCATCCACTTCAATCTCAATGTTATTGTGTCTAAGTCTTTCTTAAGTTAAAGGTTATCTCTCAATGCCCATAGTTTAGTTTCAATGCTTACTGCGAGGAGAATGTGACAAAAACATCCCAATACCCATTGACATCTGTGGTCCCTTATTATGGCCTTCGCTCCTATTTTCTCGAGGTTACCTAATGAGGATCTATCAGCATTTAGCTCCAACTATCATCGTATTGGGGTTGTCCACATCACAATGATGGTTGGTAAGAGGTATCTTACTTTGCTAGTTGCCAAAAGAGCAAAGAATTCATCAGTGCCCATTATGGGTTTCTCTCTTACTGAACATTATAAAGACATACTTCTAAACACAATGGAATTTTGGAGTAACCAGATCTCCCATATCATGACAGTAAACACAAGGTACCATGATAATTTTGGTGATTGACACTAGATTTTGTAATTCAAAATGGTGAGAATCTAAGACTCTTATGCCCCATCTAGAGATGGCGGTTGATTATTGTGGTTATGATAATGTATCCACCATTCCCTGACCACTTGCCAATTACACAATAAATAATGAATGTTAGTTGGATACTTATGGTAGAAGGGGCACATATCTTGGAAGTTGAGACCCTCAAGTTAAGGAAGTTCCCTATACGGTGAATTTGAATCACACACTTCCACATGAAAAAATTGAGTTTTAGAGGAATTCTTTCTTTCCAAAGATGCTATCAGGTATTATCCGAATTATAGGGAATAAACCCTTGGTTGGAGGTAACAATGTTGTAAGTATTGACCAAAGTGGATCTTCCTGGCTTCTTGTGCTTTCAGTACAATATGTCATTGATCTTTTGATTGATAGATAAAGAAGTGTTGATAAGAGCTTTATAGAGCTCAATTGCTATTTGTAAGAATAGGTAGCTTGATCATTCATACTGCATTTCCTATTAATTAATAAGTCCTATGACAAGTGAGTGTGGGGATCCCAATCCACTCCAATCATTAGTCCAAAAATTAATAAATTAGTCATTCTACACCACCCACCTCACACTCTTCTTGAAATGGGGCTTCTCTTGCAAAGATTCGACCAAGTGGGGGAGACATTTTAGCCTCTAAAATCCTTCATACGCCTTTTTAAAGTACTTGCCAATGAGAACTTTAGTCCATAGACTCATTCATGTATAAGCCTCTAAGACTACTTCATGATTTGGGATTGATTTCTAAATTTATAAACTCAAATTCCCAATCCTCCATTGGGTTTAGGTTGCGTTACTATGTTCCTATAACACTCCATACTCGACCCGATTGTCAGATCTGAGCTATAGGATGTCACATTCGTTGGCGAAGAAACTATAATCAATTACACAATTTGAATCATTAAACATTTTGATATGGATATTACGCGTACATAACATGATACACAATCATTTCTAAGTCATATACGAGCTTATGAAAGCTCATCGCTATCTTGGGGTCAAACAAGGATCAAATTGCAAATTTTTAAAGCTTCTTACGTTGGAGTCGCGACTCTCATGGTTCGGTGTCGTGACCTTGAAGATAATAAGCAAGCTTCATAGCTTGAGGACTAAATTGCAAGGTTTCTAAAACTTCTTCGAGTTGACGTTGCAATAATGAGGACTACCATCACAACATCCAAAGGGTGATGTCGCGATTTCTTGGGAAGATTATTATAATTTGAATTCCTTTTCATTTCAATCTACCATTTAACCAAATATAAATCATCTTAGGACTCAAAATATTAACAATGCCATATACATATGTTCAATTCCACATTTCAAACCATATTTTAACATCCTAAAAATTGAGTTAGGAGAATCGGATAAGTAAATCGGGGGTTAGTGCATCAAAAACTGTAATTAGATTATATAATTAGGAATTAATCAAATGAAATATTAGAATAATTAGAATTAATAATTTAGTTTAAGAAATTAAAATTAGGTGTCCCAGAATTAATTTGGAGAAAAAGGATTTATAAAAATGAGGTTTGATTTGAAAATAATTTTTGACATTGGTTTTAATTGAAAAGTAAGGACCAATTTGAAAAAAAGGGAAGAAACTAGAGGTGGTTAAATGGGCAATGGCCCAATTTTTAAAAATGGGTTACCTATTTAACAACCCCCACATCTCCTTCCCTCTCATTCTTCATCTTCTTCAAAAATTTACCAAACACCAAATCAAAGCTTTTCTCCCTAAATTAGTTCATCATTTTTTATTCCTAAGCTCTTTAAACACAAAATCTCTTTTGAATTTTGAAGAACGCTCATGTTTTGAACCTTAAAATCCTCAAGAGATCTTCACACATTTTAGCTTGAATTAGCTCCATAGCTTGTCGATTTTAAAAAAAATTGAGGTGAGATTCTAACTTTTTACGATTAAACTAAGTGAGCTATTATTTCAATTCGAGATTTAAATGATTTAATCAATATAATATATCACTTGATTTTAATTTGATTTTTACTTGAAAATAGTAGATCTTATATTTCTTGGTGAGATTTGGTTTTAAAGTGATTTGTAACTCATTTTGATCTAATTAAATGGTATTTGATCTTAATTTAACAAATCATTAATGAATTTAAGCAAATTGAATGTTTTCCTCTTTTAAAAGATCACATAAGCTTGATTTTACTAGAAAAATTAAATCAGTTAAATTGGATAAAATTGATGGTTTAGATTTGTAATTAGATTATATTTAGGATGTATGAAGTTGAAATATAAGCTTATAAGTGAGATTTGAGTGGTTAAACACATATTTCAGCAAAACTAGTTATGTTTTCGGTATAGAGGTTAAGAGGCTTTGATCTATGATTTTTGAATGATTTAATGGTGTTTGTTGATGTTAGTAATGCATTTGTAATGTGTTTTATGTGTATGAAAAGTTTCAATCCATTTGGGAGCCTCTACAACCATGGACAAAGGCAAATAGAAGCTTACTTGATCATGGTAGTTGAAACAATGGTTTCTAGGGTGAGTGGTTTGATATACTACATTTAAACTCTAGTACACAGGCTAAGGTAACATATGTGAACCCTTACTTATGATATGCGAACCTTGACTTCTTCCTTGCGCAAATCCTTACAATTTTGGTTGAATCATTGACTATATACACTATGCGATTTTAATGGTAAAAAAATGCATGAAATTATAATATATATACATGGGCTTAATTATATATATGGTATATATATTAATGGGTTTTGGTAACATACATATATATAAGCGTGTGGGGTTGTCTATATATTATATGCATGGGTTTTATTATATATAATATATATGCGTTTATAGGTTTTGCATTATCTAGTATATATAAATGTATATGGGATTTTTAATGTATGTTAAAATTTGAAGAGACAAAGGCCACTAAATAGGTATGTATATATATGTAATATATATTCGTATATTGTTATGTAATGTTTGCAAACGGATATACAAATAAATATTATAATATGGATTTTATAACATATGAATTTTATTGATAATGCATATTTATGCATGCACGAACCTGTAAGTGAATTATGAGTTTTTCGATGTGAGCTTTCATTAGAGCAAAATTATATTATCGTGAAATGCTAAGTGCGCGCTCAATTGTAGTTTGAGCCAATTATATTTGTGTACTATGTTATATTGTGAACCATGTTAACTTGGTGAATTATATTATTATGGCGAACTGTGTTAATTTGGTGATCTGTATTAATATGACGAACTGTATTAATTTCCAAATTGTATATTGTGAGATTTTGAGTTGTATTGTATGTAAGCTAAGGTATTGCATGCCCTATTCTAAATAAAATATGCGAACAATGATTTATGTGAGCTATGCCATAAATGATATGTGAATTGTGTTATGTGTGCAATATATGTTGCATGAAAGTGATATTATTTGCGAACCATGCTCTATTACGAATTGTGAATTGCGAACTGTGTTATAATGTGCGAGCTTTGCTTAATTGCGAGCCCTATTATACTGAGTATTGTGAATGCGCTAAAGAGATACTTTGGCATTGTGACCTTATGGTACCATTGGATATAGTTAGCATGCCATAGGATTGTGAGTACTCACCTTTTTTATTGCGATGGGCATTGTGGCCCGGAGATGCATTGGGGAGAGAAGGGAATGTCGAGCATAGCTCCATTCACCTAAGATAGTGTGCTGTGTTTGGAGAGCGTGAGCATACGTGCTACACTTACATAGAGATAGCGTACGACTTTATGAGTCATGTGGTTTGTTTTGAAGATCCGTTTATCCAATCTGTGGTGATAGAGTCCACTTATAGGTGGTGATAGAGTCCTCTATAAGTTTCATAATCACAAAAATGCCAATTTATCATTATTTGAAATATATGAGTTATAGTGGAGTATGAATTCGTATTTTGCATGAACTGTTATGTGTTATGAACTGCTAGTTGGAATGAACTGTCATTGGTAAGAACTGTTATTTCATATGAATAGATGTTTGGTGCGAATTGATAATTTATATGATCTACCCATTTTATGCAAATTACTTATTATATATGCACTACTTATTTTATGAGAATTGTTGTGTCGTGTGAGTTACTATTTTGTGTAGACTGCAATAATATGTGAACCGTTATTGTTTGTCACCTTTTAACCTAACTGATGTGTTTATTTGTAGTATGTTTGAGCACTCACTGAGCTTTCATAATCTCACCCACTCTTTTATAATATTGCAGTGGCTTATCTTGTGAAGAGGTGTGGGAGTGAGTCATCCAAGTGATCCAAATCGAGGCTATACCTAGGTATGTCATTGTGTTCCCAAACCCAGCAAGGAAGGCAATGTGGGACCAAGTTATGGGATTTAGTATTAGACTTATAATTTTTGGGTTGTAATTGGACACTATGAACTATTTAATTGTTTGGCTTAAAACTTTTATCATTGCGCTAGATAGACGATTGAATGATGGATTATGATTGTTTGATAATTGGTTTGAATAACTATTCGACTAACTTTTAAGTGCAGATTGAAGAGTCGCTGGTCATCGAGGTAAGTCTTAGATTTTTTCTGTGTGATTTGGATACAAACATGTGCTTGGTATGCATAAGATGTAACACAGAATTTGGTCAGGTCATGTAAACTGTTAAATGTCTGCTAACTAATTAATTAATAATGTTATGAGGTTGTGTGAGATGCTTTAATAAAGTTTCCAAAATAAGACTTATACATTTAATCTTACAATACTAATATTAAACTTTGTGAACTGGAGTTTTTTTCCAACATATTACTATATATTACGTTTTAAATCTAATTATATGTTTTAAAACTAAATGGTTTTCCAAGTCTCTACAAATATAGCTTTTTTTTTAAATACCTTACTGCATGTATTTATGTTTAACTAAAGTTTTTGAGGTAATTGTTTGCTAAATATTAAATTGTGAATTAGTCTTGTTGTTGATTGTTAATTAGAGTAGTGCAACGGAAGCATGGCATTAGGTTTTTATTAAATATTCCATGATTAATTGTGTGGTGTTTTTGGTCGGTTGGTGTGTTTTGTGGTGGTTTAAATGGAGAGTCACTTTGGTGGCTAATGTGACATTATAAGTTTGGTTCGGACCATCCTGGTCAAGTTTGGTGACCATTTGACCATTCAAAAACTATTACATTTCATATACTCATTTAGACCATTTGACCATTTATAACCTAATAACTGATTCAACCTTAGGTACATGCCATTTATCAAAATGAAAAGAACTATACAAAATTTGCTGAGTCAAGAGCTGTTGTTTGGATGTTGAATTCACCTTTTGGGACTTCAAGAATTACCTATACATTTGCACAAAATAAACAAACCATACGTTGAGTGATAAAGCTCAATGGTATTTGCATTATTTAATTAAATAATACAAAAGTAATAACATAGTAAAGATGCAATCAACATATGATCAAACTACAACCATTTGGATTACCATTCATGTATCGAATGCCAAATATTATTCACGACCTTATTTCTATGAATCATATGCACATTTCGTATGTATGAATACATAATATACTAATTTCATCAACATTCCATAGCCTTTATTTTACCCTAGTCATCTCGGGTTGCCCAGCCATAATTACTTTTAGATTTTGAATGTTTTATCATCCCAGGAGGCCCAGAAACAATGGTTTCCAGTATTTTCATATCCTACCATCCTGATGGCTCAAAAATGATGGGTTTTCACTATTTTCACGTTTTACCATCCTTGGTGGCCTAGCAACGATGGTTTCCACTATTTGCATATTCTACCATCACGGATGGCCTAACAACGATGGTTTTCATCCTAAGGCATGTCAACTAATTTGATTCTACACATAACCATTAGTAGGGTAACCATTGAATAACTATACATCGCATCCACATCTCATGATTTATATCAATCTCGTATATATTACATTCAATCCAATTCAATACTCAACAATTCAAAGTCATCATATACAAATAAATCAATATCATAGTTCCATACCGTTACCATCAACAATTCATATCACATATCACATGTCAATTAGCAGTTCTTCTCATACTTATTCTACTATGCTTAGTCCAATTCACAATCTCGATATTCAATATCGTCACACAATTCAATTAAAAAAAAGTAATAGTCTTACCTTAATAGTTGATATATAATAAACATGTATATGTATGCATATAAATGGAATGATCTCGAACTATAAAAGTACAAACCGGGATCTCGTGTTACTCGTCAATGGCCCTGACTTTTCTTTTCCCTCTTGCTGGCTCAATGTTGTTTTAGCTACATACAATCATGCAACAGATAAAAAAATATAAATTCCCATCCAATTCACATTCAAGCATAAAGTTTAGCATATTTTCCATTTTAATCAATTTAGTCCCTAAACTCAAGATAAGCATAACTTTCGATATATGACATCGAATTAAAATTTGATTTCACCTTTAGTTATTAAGGACTTTATACTTTCTACTCCTAGCATAATTTCATGATAGGTTTTTATTTTATTTAATTTGGTCCCTAATGTATCAAAGTTAACAACTAAGCTTATTAAGTTTTACAATTTAGTCATGTTTATAATCTTAGCTTAATTTCCATCAATTTCAAGCCTAATTCTCCAATTTCTCAACAATGGTAACTTACTAAAATATCAACAATTGGAAAGATTGATACTGTGCTAGCTAAATCAAGCTCTCATGATCATAAATCTATAAAAATCAAAGAAAAATGGCTTAGGGACTTACTTGAATCAATTATTGAATGCCTAAGGGTTTTAAAGTTTTTCTTTCTTCACAACCATGGTGGGCGGTGGAACTTTGGGAAGATGATGACTTTATTTCATCTTTTTTTACTAAATTTAGTTTATATACTTAAGTTAATTATAATTAAACTTTAATTAATTAGTTAATCATAATTTAATTACACTAATAATCCATTAATCAATCTTAATGGTATCCACCATCATCATCTACTAACATCTAATTTAAATTGGTTTATTAGCCATTTTAGTCCCTTAGATAATTGCTATCTAGGTCCCCAAGCCTTTTTCTAATTAAAACCCTATAGAGATTAGATATTTACGATTTAATCCCTGAACCTTAATTAACTTTTTTCTCGGCTATATTACTTAACTGGATTTTAATATATTTTATAATAACTCTGTAAATATTTCTATTTCTTCGTTACGGACTACGTAAATATCTTTAGCTTCTTGGGTACTTCCCTAGAGGAAATTCCTATTGATTCTATCCAATTCCACCCAAGTGCTTGTCGAAACTAGAAGATAATGTATATAGAAAATCACCATGGCCACTATTGTGGCTCGAATTAAAACAAGTCTCCCAGCTAGAAAGACGAGGTTGGCTTTCCACGAACTTAGTTTACTACAAGTTCTAGCAATGATGAATTCGTAGTTCTTCTAGGTGTTCTTTACAAAATGAATTAAAAAGTTAATGTATCTATTGATGTCATTTTTTCCCGCATACCTAGGGTTTCCAAGACCTGAAATTTACGACTATTCTAAATTATCGATGAAAATAAAATTTTAGATTTTGGGTAATTAATTCATTGCCTCGATTTTTCCATGAAACATTCGAGGATTGTTTTAATGCTTGATGTAGTCTTTCTATCCACTTTCATGAATAATATGACATCATCTATGAAAAAAAAGATAAGACAATACAAGTCCTCCCCTAAAAGATCGAATAAACTATTAGCTTTTTTCCTCCACAGCTTTAAGAATTTGGTAATTTATTAACTCCGTGCATTAGATGAAAAAGTATGTGGAAAGTGGGTCCCCCTATTTGATATCGTATGATGATAAGAATTTATTAAGTTTCAAGCCATTTAAAAGGACTATTATGAAGATTTTGGTTACATATTTGATTATTAGATCAATCTATTCTTTGGGAAATTTGAAGATAAGTAGAACTTTAGTATGAATCTCCATTCCAATTTATCGTACACTTTGTCCAAATCCAATTTGATGACCATTGCCCTTTTTTGTTTCTTTAAGCGTTTAAGTGGGTGAATAAATCTTATATGGTGATTTAAGTTTTGTAGCAATGGCAAGATTCACATTTCCATTAATTTAGTAATGATTTTATTGGCCATGTTACACAAGCTTATATGGTGAAATTGTTGCAATCTGGTAGCCTTTTACGACTTAAGAATCAAAGTTGGGTGAATACCATTTGCGCCTAGGGCTTTCTTGGGCTTTAGTACCTAAAATACTTTAGCAATTTCAATATCTAATATTAGGGCACCAAGGTCAACCTTTTTAAATCCGATAGGGCGGGCCATCTTAACTTTGAGAATGGGTGTTATCATGTACTCATTGTCATCGAGGTCATAAAAAGATCAATAAAGTAAAATTGTACAGATTCTTCAATAGCTCATTTTTCTTTGACCCAATTGTTCACGTAGTCCTTAAGACCCAAGATTTTGTTGCAAATCCTCGTAATCCTAAAGAATCTTGTGTTTCTTCCACTTCAAAAGTCTATTTGACTTAATTTTAGAGTCTAAGCAATTTCATCTTATGTTTAAGATTTCTTGGTATTTAGTTGAGAGGGACTGTTGCAACCATATAAGGAAATCATTTATATCACTTGCAAAAGCTTTCTCAACCTCGACAATTCTCATAAGCAATTTCTTATTTTTCTTAAAAACATTTCAAAGAATGGAATGTTCCAATCTCGAACATAACTTGTGAATTCATCAACATCTATTTGAGAGACCATTTATTGTTAACTCAATACTATTCAATGATACTAGAAAAAGTTGGACAATCCATCCATATCTGTTCGAATCAAAATGGACTATTCCTATTATGCCATTGGGGGTTGTCTAGGGAAATTTTAATTGCACAATGATTTGATCTCATGATTAATTCTTAGATAAGAAATGTACGATCACAAATATTCGACTAGGTGAACCCCAGACCTTTGAACCCCAAGTCGAATAATTAAGTGATTTAGAAAACTGTGGGATTCTCAAAGTTATGTTTGTGATGAGGGATGACATACTCATTTATCAACATAAGATAATACGTCATTGAAGTCTTTGGTGATGAGTCGTGGTAGATTATGTTTATTTGTAATAGTTTTCGAGTTTTTCCATAAGGCCTACATTCTTTAAACTTAGGGCTTGAATAAATAATTGATAGCAACCAAGTTAATTTGAAGGGTGTACCCTGACCATGGCATGGGTCTCCTCTTAAAGGTCACATATACAGTTAAATATTACTGCGAAGGAATTCAATAATAGCCAAATACCTCTTTTCTAGCCGATCATGTTAGTGCCAACCCAATAGACAAATAAAATTCTATCCACTATGTCGGGTATGTCACTCACCTGTACCTTAGTTTTCGCAATAACAATGATTTGTAGATTTTATTGTCTGGCCATAACTCAAACTATTTGAACAAAGTCTGAGTGTTAAGCACCATTACAATTTCGTATGATGACTATTATAGGTTTCTGATAAGCGGTAAACTCAAGGATTTTTTCAATTGATCTACATCTAAAGTAATATTGATTTCATTTACTGGCATCATCACAAACTTGTGGAGTAATTCATGTATCCCCTAAAACATTGGTAAGCTAAGGCATCGTCGAAACCTTCCAACGATAGAATTTCTTGTACCCACTTCAACTTGTCTACATAATTAATCCTCCAAAAATCTAAGCCCCTTAATGGTGAGGAGTGCGGACTTGGAAATGTTGACATAGGATTAGGTAGCACAAGCATTGTTGATTGACCTCTATTATGCCATGGTTGTTGTTAAAACTTTTTACCTGATTTGGATAACCTTTTTCTTAGAGAGATCGATCGCAACTTTCCCCTAGACTTTGAAAAGTCCTATTCAATTGATGTTGCGAGATTAGCATCTTCATCCTTGTACAACCAGTTGACTTTATAGAGTTCTCTTTGGGGAGATGGTGTTGGAGCTTTTCTTAGTAATTATGTTGTGTAGTGTTATCCTCTCTTTTCGCCTAGAGTCAAACTCCTCCTTGAGCATGCATCCCCGATGCTATTATTTCTCTAAGAGGTGAGATCGAGTTTGGTTTTGTAGAGACTATAGATTTAAATTCAAAATAGGGGTTAAATGGGAGAGAAAACAAGTGTAAATTGGTGGGTGAAGGAGTTAAAAATTCGAAACAACCTAAATAGCATCAGTTTAACTTTCTTCAAAATAAAGAGCTTTAGGTTACTTTCTTCTGAAAATCTTATTTGTATATGCAAATCCAGGCAATGGTTTATTACTATATAAAAGGTAGTAAGATTGGAAAGACTTATTTGTCCATTGTCTTTATTAACACGGGGGACTCTACTAAGTGGACACTAATATAGCTTTCATGTTTCAACATGTCACTCTTCCCAATAAATTTTTCCTTTTCATATCTTGGCTTAAAAGTTGAACTTTTAGCTTTTTTAAGCCCCAAATTATTTTTCTTTAACTTTGGCATTTCAAAGTCTTGTGATTTTTTCTCCAAAGTTTGATGCTAGCAAGACCCTTGTCTTTTCATATCAGAATCTTTCCCTATCTTATCTTTTCAAACTAGCATTAATGAGTCATATCATAATTCTTCCCCAGCATCAATCTCATCTCTATTAGTTAGTGTCATTGACAATTCCTTCGAGGATGTCTCATGTATATGTCGGGAATCATTTTGTATGATAAGGTTATTAGTTTGATGAGATAAACTTAAAACCACCTCTGTTAGGATATAATGCCTTAAATATAGTTTATTCGTCATTTCTACTTATAATTTTTTGAATAGATTGATTTAATTAAAATTTCATTATTAACATTAAATATTGTTTGTATTTTTCCACAATATCTTTTGCATGAAAAAAAATTGTAAGCAAATATTAGCTCATTGATTACCTAATGTTTAACTAATACTAAGTTGCATTACGTGGTTGGATCATACTATGAGAAGACAACTTGTATTAGTAGGTAATCTAAATAGTGCATAATCTGATGAATTGAAAATGAGCAAATCGATTAAAGGACTATTATTTTATCTATTAAGTCCAAATAGGAATATATCTTGTCCTAAGGATCGTAATGGTTTACTCCTAGAAGATAAAGACATAGATATGATTGCTTGGATTGAAAATACATCGAACAAGACCCAATTTGAATTAATCTTAGATTCATTTCTGGATTAATTCACTTGTGATGTTCATAGTGTGACTAACACCATCCTAAGTAAGTGAACGATTATGTGTGAGACTCATATACTTTGAAGTATTGAAAGATTGAGTTCAAATAAATAAAGAGTCAAAAGATGGTATGTTAGACATACGACTTTTGTATGACATAGCTTCATTGCAATAGTGGAATTCATAGCCCAAATAAAGGGAAAATAATGTTGTCTCATTTCCATTAATTGATAGATGGAAATGGGTAATTTTTCTAGGACAGATATAAATTATTATTTATTAGTAATTGACTTTTTTATGAAGATGTAATGGTTACCATGAGACAAAATAGGGTCATATTGGGTGAACGGGTTTAACCTAAAGAGATTAATGCTATTCAATGAGGTTAACACACTTATGACAAGTTCATTGACATGCACTTATTAAGTTGCTTTCGTAATAGTATATAATAATCCTATCAAAAATAAAGTTATACACATATGAATTATTTTCTACTAGAAATTTCACCATTTCTTTAGTTGTGTGTTGCTTGTCACAAGTTGTAATTGGCATTAGAATGGAGCAGTTTAACTATATAGGTTAATTGGTAATGCCATGGGTAGGGCTCGTCATCCTTCACATTGACTGTTTAAAGTCCATCTACTTGAACACTTCCCAGTGCAATACTTCCTCTATGCTTCTTATTTCAACCAATATTCTTTGCACCTAAAAACCCACAATCATTGTTGTGGCTACTAGGAGGTAATTTCCATCTATTTTAAGAACATTCTCTTAATCTTTTTCATTAAAATTGACTTTCCACCTCTATTTCAAGCGGGGTTTCTTAACCAAAGCATCAACAGACATAACACTCCTTAAATACACATTCCTTCTCCAACCAATTGTTTACAATGAGCATTCCATTCTTTTAACTTGCGAACATCTCTGGTGCCTTTATGGAGAAGGGTTTAAGATATGTTTTAACACCGGTACCCGACCGGTCGCCGAATATGGGTATGAAGTAAGGCAAGTAAAGATTATCCCCCCAAGTGTGTATTAAAATTGAGGTTTCTCCTATAATATTCATGGATGGAAATGCCTTCTATGCGAGATACTAAATCTATGTTGAGGAGATTTAGGAGAAGACTTAAATGATTGTACATGGATCTCTATAGCCTTTTTGTTTCTATGTATCAATGAGCTTTTTCATAGAGGGAGGATAGTCTATCTAGTTGGTCATTTATTAAGGCAAATTTAAGATGTTCATGACTTACTCCTACAATAAATGCTTAAACAGATCATTCATCTTCTAAACATGTGGTTCTCATCATTGTTGCACTGAAATTGCCCACAAATTCCCTCAATGGCTCACCATCTTTCTAGTTGATAGAGAGTACGTGTGTTGGCCTTTGTTGAAGTTTTCTTATAAACAAGGAACCTAATTATGAATAGATTTGCCAACTCACAAAAGGAGAGGATGAAACCCTTTAACAAGGATAAGTATGAGGTCTTTGCATGATCCTTTTGGGTCATTAAGAAAGCTCAACCTTTCAAGGCATAAAAAATCCCTAGTATGTTCATGTGGTTGTTATATTGAGCTAAGTGGTTTTGAGGGTCACTGTAATACCCCAAAATTTTTTAACATATCGTACAAGATTCTTACTGATGACTTTATTCGTAAATTCCACAAGGAATTCAATTATTATGGATCTAGTAGTTTTTTGGAATACTGGGAAGTCGTTAGGAACTATTTTGTGCCATTTTTTAAGTTTCGAGCTTAATCAGGTGAAAATGAGAGTTGAAAGGCAAAATGATAATTTTTCCATCAATGGTGTTTTAGTCAATTAAGGTGTAATTCTGGTTAAATATTAGTGTTTATAGATGTGTGTGGTGATGAAATTACTTTTTAAATATTAAAACAAAATGTTAACATAAAAATAAACTATGGCCACATGTGCTACAATCTTGACTTGTTAACAAGTGATTATATTATTTAAATGAATAAAAGGAGGAAAACCCCCCACTTTCTCAATATATCTTCAGGCATTGAGAAGAAAGGGAAGCCCTCCATTTTCTTCTTTTCCCTATCTCTTTTTCATTTCTATCTTCTAATACAACAATATTTTCTTGCAAAATTAGCATCTAAAAATCACATTTGAGCCTTCTTTTTATCATTTCCATCACCATCTAGGTTCATGGATTAGAGTGAGAAAGTCAGGTTTTTGGTAATATTAATGATATTAATGATTTGGGTAATAATTATTGTCATAAAAATAGAAGAGATAGAAAGAGGAGCTACAAGCAAAGGAATAGGAAAGCTTGTAGATTGAAGGAGAAAGAAGAAATTAGTCTCTTTTTGCTTGTTTTGATTGGTAAGTTCTTTTGGAACTTTTTATGTTTATTTTTTTATGTTATTGAATGTGTAACTAATTATTGAGATATTTTAGAATAATGGTAGTAAATTGTTGAATATATGAATGGTGTTTAATGAGATGAAATTAAGTGACCAAGTGGAAATGTATCATGTTTCATACTTATTGTTAAAATATTGGCTAAGATTGATTATTTGTTTGCATATCAAGTGAATGTTAAATGCTTGTTGAAAAGTGTAGTGTGATTGCATGGATCCTTAAAAAAGTATGAAGTGATTAAATTCTTTAATATGAAATTTTGCCCTTGTAAGCTTAGGGAAAGAGCAATGATGCGTTTGCCTACCAATAAGGTTAGTGAGCACGCATAGTAATGAAGTTCAATGAGAAGACAATGAAACTTGCCTTTTTGGCAAGGCACTCATATGCATAGTGAAGGTCCTAAGTGAATTGGAGTTTGGTTGGATGCTCTTCAGTGTCATTCAATGCATTGGTGTCAAGTTGGAACCTAAGTGTCCGAAGCGTATTTCATTAAGATTACCAAGGGTGAACCATTGGAATTTTGATAATGATAATGATAAAGTGTTAATAAATATGTGTATTCATGTAAATAGGTCTTTCAATGTTGTGTTGCTTATGTTTCATAATAGTAACTCACTAAATTGATTTGTGTTTGATGGATAGATAGCTTGTAACTCCATTTTTATTTCTTTATGCCAAATCTTTAATTTGAGCAAGGTAAGTTTCTATTTCAAATTCCATTAGTTCTTAATAAGCTTTGTGTTTAATGCACTGTTGTTTTTGCGCATAGGTTAACTTGATGTCCAGGGGTCGACTCATTTTGCGATTCACATCTTTGCACAATTGTCAATTTGCAAGAGTATAATTTTTTTGTATTTGTATGTTTGGCTCCTAGTGGCATACTACAGAGTCACCTAGGGTATGCATATATATTAGTTTCATCCTAATTTAAACTTGTAAAGGATGTGGTAACTAATTCTATTTTAGACATGTTTTGGTTTGCCTTGAGCCACTAATGTTATAGATTTTTCATAGGTTGCATGCATGCACATGGCTCACCTTGTTATGAGCTTACATTAGTGAAAGATGAAACTTGTTTTGAATGGTTTGCGAATGTTTTTATCATCATTTCTTTAATTATAATGGTTTGATGAATATTGGTTTATTTTGAGTACGTTTTATGAGTAAAACTTGTAAAGGATGTGGTAACTAATTCTATTTTAGACATGTTTTGGTTTGCCTTGAGCCACTAATGTTGTAGATTTTTCATAGGTTGCATGCATGCACATGGCTCACCTTGTTATGAGCTTATATTAGTAAAAGATGAAACTTGTTTTGAATGGTTTGCGAATGTTTTTATCATCATTTCTTTAATTATAATGGTTTGATGAATATTGGTTTATTTTGAGTACGTTTTATGAGTAAGTTTTATGAGAAGTTTTACATGTACATGGCTATTCTTGAAGCATGTTTCATGGGTGTCTTGTTTGGAGGTGTTTTGGTATAAGTTTTTGATGCTTAGAACTCAAAATTTTGGTCTATTACTCCTAGGGTTCGATACTCATGGTGTAGGTATTGGTTCTTAGCTTTAAATTGGTTGAAAATCCATCCTAAGTGCCAAGGGTTGGTACCCCTGAACTAGGTATCCTTACCTAGGGCCTTAGGTACCTATACCTAGGCCCTTAATGGTGCTCCTCCACTATTTTGTTAAAAACGATCTCTCAAGGCTCATATTTTGGTCTTGGACAACTCTGAAGACCTATAAATTTATTTAAAATGGTTTAAACAAGATTTTAAAATTCTAAAATTGACTTTATATCTTTTTATGATTTTATAAAAATGTTTTAATATTTGATTTCTTAAATAAATTTAAGATTTTTGTCACAAAAGTGTCCTGATGGCATCTCTCATCCATATTGGTCATTGGGATGAATGAGGGGTGTTATAGTCACCTTGGTCATTATATGTCTTCTTAGGTAGTTTAAAAGTTGGTGATATATACTCTATCACAATTTTTGGAGCCAAGGTCTCATTAGAATAATCTTGTTCAAGCTTTATTGATTTGACTTGCAAAAGAACACATTTCTTTCTTCAAAGCTTGTATTTGCTCCCCATAGAAGTTAGCATGTTACTAGGAGTTTTGCATTTACGGCTAGTATAATGGGTTTGCTATTAGGTTCTCTTGCTTGTGAGGAATAGATCAAATGGTTTCCTCTTATTATACATTTGGTTGTGGATTTTGGAATCAAGGATTTCTGTTTGGTTTTAATTCGTTGATGATCTTCTCATTACGCAAGTTCATTTTTGTTGCTAGTAAAGTCGTTGGTGCACGAAAAGTTGTTCTTTTAGTATTTTTATTTTTTTCTCTTATATTTTCATAAATTGTTGTAAGGTGATGTTGAAGTTTTGAGAGGTTCGCTCCCCAAGAGTGGAGTAAGGGAAATTTTGGAAAGGTGGGGGACAAAGTTGTTGATTTTGGTAGTGAGTATAATATTTGGGTGGTAGGTGTTATGTATAGATTGTGTAATATGGATCGTATGGGTTATATGGATCATAATGACAACTAGCTAAGTCTGATGTTGTAGTTGTTGGTAGGATGACCGAGTTGGTTCTGGGTTGTATATGGTTATGGCTAGGTTTGTGAATTTTGTTATTACTCATTTCTATTTGTGAAAATAATTAAGTTGGAATGAGCCATGTGTTTCACACTCATTGCACCAATTGTTTAGGGGTAAAAGTTGTAGGATACTGATGTAGAGGTTCAATTAGAGAGTTGAGAGTCGTAAATGGTGGAACAGGAAGAGAGATTGTAGAGAGTTGGAAAGAGAGAAGGTGTTTTAGGAGAGGCAGTTAAGGTTAGTGATGTTGTGTTCATCCCCAATCGCGAGATATAGAGCAATATTTAAGGAAGACACTCACAGATCATGTGTCCTCTCTTAATTGGTGGATTGTCATTCTGTGTAGATCTTTCCTTAAGTTAGTTATGTGATTTGGTGATGGAACGAATGATAATAGACTTGTGGGAGTGGTTGTGTTTAATGTAGACCTGTTCATGGGTCGGGCCACCCGGTCTGGCCCGAAGGCTCGCTCGAAATGTGGGAGGGTTTGGGCAAAAATATAGGCCCAAAAATGGGTTTGGACAAACAAAATAAGCTCCGTTTAAAAAATGGGTCAAGCCTCGGGTAAGGCATTTTTGGCTCGGGCCCGACCCGACCCGAATTCACTAAAGGATAAAAAAATATTTTTTTAATGTTATTTTCTTATTGTTTTCTCCATATTTTGCTACCATTTTACTATTATGTTGCTACTATTTTGTTGTTATTGTTTGGATATTGTATAAAACTTACTTTATTGTTAATTTTGTTATTATTTTAAAGGCATTTGTTAATTTTGTTATTATTTTAGATGCATTTGCTAATTTTGTTATTATTTTAGAGGCATTTGCTTGTTAAAGTTGAATCTTAGTGTTATTTAAGTATACATATTTTTAAAATTTATTTTCAATTTGTTGAGAAATATTTATTTTGATGTTTTAGTATTTTGATGTATTATATATATTTAAAAATTATATAAAAAATAATATAAAAAATTAATACTGATGGACCAAATCGGGCTCAAATTTTAATATTTTTATCTGGGTCGGGCTTAAGTAAAATTTTATGCCCATTTTTCAGGCTGGGCTCAGGCCTAGCTTCAAAATAAATCTAATATTAATATAATCGTCAGTAAAAATTATTTTCTTTTGTTCAAAATTTCTTCAATCTTATTTATATATTATATTACTTTAACTAGTAGCATAATCTTGTTTAAAATCCCATTACCTACCATTGGCCTTTCTTTTTTTAAAAAATTTTCTTTTGGTAATCACAAGTAACGTTATCTAATATTATAGCGATTAGTGCATGCAGCATTATTTTTTATTTTCCACACCAAACTTTTTTATAATAATGTAACTTATTTTATAAAATATAATTTTAAATAATTTTTAATTAAATTAGTGTTTTATTGACATACAACTCAGTTAATGATTTAAATGATAGTATATATAATTAAAAGTATAATTATAATACAATTTCCAAATTACTACAATCAAAGTAAATTATTATAGTCTTTACTTGCATAGAGTGATGGTTAAAGTTTTTGTCAAACATTTATTTGACACGGGTTCGAACTATAATACTTCCATCCTCTACTTCTAGAAATGGAGTAATTGTCAAAATTCTCAAAACATGAATAGTAATAAGCATGAAAGCATATGGTAAATGAAATATAATATGGCTTAAATAGGGGATGTTTGGTGGGGTAGTGAAGCTTGCTTTATTATTGTTGGTATGTTGTGTCATTATTTTTTTAATATTATAGAATAATTAAATAACAAAAGAGTTGGAAAGTTGATTAAACATAAGGAAAGGAAGAAAAAGCCTAGTTTCGAGACGTGATTAATTGCATTATGAGCTAAGCTATTGAGTTGGGAATTGGGAATAATTTAATTGGATGGTCCATCATCCATATTTATTATCTGCAAACTATATCTAACTTTTTCTTAGTTCCTAATTTAGACCCAAAACTCGTCTTTTTGCTTACACAAATTTAGTCTTTTTTTACGCTAATAGCCACCAATAATTTTACCTTACATTTATTTGTATTTCAAAAACATGTGAATCTATTATTCGAGAAACATACTAATTCAAATCAGAGATATTATATTTTATTCTAAATTTATTAAGAGATATTAATGATAATATTTTTACTAATAGTTATAATATCAAAATATAAATATTATTTAAATTTAAAATATTTAATTCATAAAAAAAATAAATTGAATATTTATAGGACTCTAGAATGCAGCCTATATTGCATATTTTGTGTCTTTGTCTTCCTCTTTCTAGTTATTGGTGGATTTTGTCCCACTAGACTACCATGAGCCTGACTGCCCAACCCTTTTTCATTTTCAAATGAGAAATAATAAATCAGAACTTTTATGATTCTTCTATTATTATTTCATTAATAGATGAAAAAGAATAAATGTTTTAGCCGGGTCACTGTTGATGTTCAATTTTGGTGTCATTGATGATAAAAAAAATGGATCAAAATTTAATTGGACCTACTTTAAAGGCATTATTTATGTTTATTAGTTACCTTGATTAAGTCTCCTGGTTCTTTTTTCTTAAGGAAGTCTCCTAGTTTATTACGTTTTTTCTTTTCTTTTCTTTTTGTTAAATTAGAAATAAAATTTTATTTCACAAGAAATAAGAAATATCCTGAAATGTTAGATTGCAAAATATGTAACACCCCAAACCCGACATAAACGTTAAAAGTCGATTATGAAAGTTACAACGTTCATAAAAATATTGTCGATTAACTTACATGAAAACTTAGTTTTATTTTCAAAGTAATAAAGTTATTAATTTATCAAAAACACAAGTATTGAAAAGATCACGTGTGAACACTTTAACACAAACCTTGTTTTATTAATTTTATAAAACAATCCCAAATGTTTAACCAATTGAGTTGTAAAACATTACAATTAATTCAAAACCTTGCAACATAAAAATACTTTAAAATTATTATCTCTCAAAATCATAGCGTTCCATCAATGATGTCATTTTGGGTGTGTTTACAAGTTATAAATAGTACGTCTGCGAAAATAAATATCAAAACCAAAATTTAAAGTTCCAAAACAAATTAAAATCTGAAAGACTGTAAAGTTCGAAATCAAAATCCAAAACATACTTATACCAAATTCTGTGAACTGAGCTCCGAAATCGCCTCCAAGTCCTAAGTCTGAAGGTTACCTGAAACATATTAAATAAATGGCTGAGATCAAAATTTTACTCTGCCCACAAATAGTATATACTTATAACAAACATAAAAGTAAATACCATCACAAAAATTTTACTTATAATGTACACACTACTAGAAACATATGTTAGATCAAAATATCATATTTTCATAATCATATATTAGAACGAAATTTATAATTTCAGAATAAAAAATCTCGAGCATGTTCTCTTATACAGAACCAGATGTATTTCATAATCGGATACAGATGCATATTCAGATTCAGACACATAATCAAATTCAGATACAAATGCAATCACATATCCTACCCCCATCCACTACACACCAACTCCATCCAACCAATCACATCGGGTCGTGGTGGTATGCTACTCATAGTAGTACAGCTAAACTACAAGACAAATATTGCGGTTTAACCGCCAAAATTGCAGTAAACTATCAGAAAACACTTCCTCCATCATATCCAAAACCCACCCCAATGCACATGCACACTCATAACAACATACGTACATATCACATAAATGGTATGGCATGCATACCTAATCATATTTCTTACATATCATAGATATCAAATTGCTTATACTAACAGTTATTCTACATACAGATGACATACACGTTTATACACATAAATTTGCTTTCAAAGTTATCAAAACACAGATCGTATATAAGTTTTTCACTTACTTTAGCCATATCAAATACTGACATATGTCACATTTCGAGTCTTATATAAGCCTAACAGGCCCTACAAATGGTCTAATTATGCATTTTTGAGTTAAACGGGCCTAAGTGAAATTTTTTGAAAATGAGCCCACACGACCCAACTGGCCAACCTATGTGGCCCAAACTGCCCAAATAGCCCAAAACCGTGTGATCCACACGGTCGTATAATGTAGAACAATTTCAAAAATTGCCTTTGTTTTCAAGTTTTTCCAAGTTTCAAACGACATTTCGGGTTAGAATCACACACTTGATGATGAAATTGATTAACCACACAACTGGGAACTCACAAATCCTATAAGAACCATAAAATTGCACTGATTAAACCTCGAAAAATCATCCAAGAAAAGCATTCTTTTTTCAAAATTTTAGTCCCAAAATGAGGTTCATAAACTTACTGCTCAAAAACAACATCCAAAACAAGAACTACTCTGCTAGAGGAATTCGATTCTCACCCCTTTCGCTTAATAAAGAACCACAAACATACTAATTACAATATAGAACAAAACAATATTAACACAACCCCATCTTGATCTAAAGAATGTACAAATAGTGGAACTTCAGAAAAAGCAACTAAACAAAACTTACACTACAAACGAATTGCAAACCGAAAGCAAAAACACGCACGAAATTATGGCAGCAAACAAGATTTAGCAAAAAGAGAAGAAAGAAACCCAAAGGAAAAGAAAGAAAAGAAAATAAGAAACCAAAATAGGAGGATGAAAAAAAATGAAAGCTAAATGGGGAAAGTGTGGAGTTTTTTTGGGGGGGATAATTTTTCCTATTTTCAAAAACTACCCACAACCCTAACACTTCCACTAAAATTTGATAACTAACCACCTAATAGATTCTCCAGAATTCAAAACAAAAATAATTTTTTCAGTTTGCAAACATAAGGTTTCGACACAAAATTTCTGTGTAAGCTAACACCTTACCATTGAACCAACAAGCTCATTCTGTCATCAATTGAACGAAAAGTATATATAAATCAGATGTTCAAAGATAAGGATTTAGGAAAAAATAACAAAAATGCAAGACATAATATTTGAACTTAGAACCTCTCACGCCCAAACACAACGCTTAACCACTGAATCAAATTAATTCACTTGACAAAATTTCACAATCTTAACTAAAAATCAGGAATGACCACTCTTGATTTCACTAACTCAATTTCTTCTAACCCAGTTTTCGGGATGTGACAAAATATTTAAAAAAATTTGGATATTACAATAATACGAAGATGACCCTAGAGAATAAAATAAGTCTTATTAACCTTTTAAAGCAGCAGAAATGGTGGAGAGATTATCACCATACAATAAGGTTTCATCCATTTACTCAACTCGGGATCCTTTATTTCAACTGCTGAATAAGAATTTGGGAGCAAAGCCAAGGATTAAAGAACATAAGCACATCCAAAAACAAATATGCATATCGGATCTAATAACTGATGCAAATATATATATTACAAGTAATAACATAATAAATAATAGAGGAAGTGCACATACTAAATCATCATGTAATAACAATTCAATATACTGATTAGGAACAAGATCACATGCAGACATTGTTCGCATATCACAACATTAATCTTCCCAAAAAGTAGAAAGAATCCTTAAAATTAAAAAAAGAATAGTTGTAACAGTTCAATTTTCAGTGGTACTAAAAAATGTAGCTTTGGGACCCCATTTCTGTAAACTGAATCCATAAATATTAAATATGAAAATTTTTGGAGTTAATATAAAAATATATATTAAAGATTGGTCAAGTAATTTTGTCGAATTAATAGTTAATAAGGCTTAGGGACTAAATTGTAAAGTCCAATCACCATAGAGTTTTAATTGATCAAAGGCTTGAGGACTTGAACAGCAATTAACCAAAGGTCCAAAATGGTGAATAAACCATTTTACATCACGAATTAGTGGTGGATGATGACATTCTCCATTATGTGTGTTTAACAAATATTTTAAGTAAATTAAATCATGATTAGATTAATTAAGTTAGATTAATTAAGCCTTAAACATGGTATATGTACCAAGTTAATGGGCGGAAAGCACCATCTTCTTCCTCCATTTTTCCTTGTTATCCATTAAATAGAGAAAACCTAAGATTTTAGCTCAAACATTTGGCCACTTGCTTGGGTATGAAATTTAAGTCATTTTCTTGTAATTTTTTGTAGATTTGAGGACATAGGTGCTTAATTTAGCTAGCCTATATACCTAGTTAATAAATTGTTAAATTTTTAGGAATTTACCATTGTTAAAGTTTTAGCTTAATTGTTAAACTTTGTTACATTAAGGACCAAATTTAATAAATGTAATGATTTCATGAAATTATGTTAGAAATGAAAAATATAATGTCCCTATTGAGAATATATGAAATCAATTTTAATCTAAATCGAGGAATCAAAAGTTATGTTTATCCCGATTTGAGGCTAAATTGAATAAAATATAAAATATGAGGAGAATCGAAAAATGGATTTATATAGGATCATGCATATCATGGCATAGTATGAAAATGTTTGGTATTGATTGGTTATATAAAATAATTGCATAGATCAAGATTTTGATCAAAGTGGAGCTAATAAGGAAAAGCTAAATTTTCATATTAGTCCCTCAAGTATCCACTCATTTCATATTTTGAATAGGTAAGTTCATATGAAACTTACTATCTCACTTTTGTTATATGTATGCTTGTGTTTAATTTGATCTATGTATGTTTAATTTTAGTTGAAATACTATTGAATTTGGCATTTATGGCTAGTAATGGATTGAATTGAAATATTGTGTGATGACTGATTATTAAGTAATAGTACATGGCACAAATGTGAAAATACAAATGGTTACTTGATATCAAAATGAAAGAGACCATTTACAGGGTATGATATGTAAATGTGAATAATTATAGGGATGATAATGAAATATGTGAAATTCATGTCCATGTGAACTTAGTAAAAGGTTAGGATACGATTAATATGCCAATAGGGTCATATGCACGCTTCTATGTAGATTATTACAGATTTTAACAAGATCCAACATTTTTTGTGGATCCTCAGCTATTATATACACAAGTTTAGCTCAGATGAGTAACCTGATGTTAAGGGTGAGCAAAACTCGATTCAATTTAAAAAATCGAAAAACAAAATCAAATTTCAAGTTATTTGAGTCAACTCGAATAAGTAATTCAATTTTCAATTTTGAATCGAGTTGAATTTTACAATTCGAATAACAGATTGGTGTAAATACTTATTTGATCCCTACTAATTTTGAAAATGAGCAAATTGGTCTCTCTCACAACAAAAATTACAAAATAATTCATAATAATTTTCAAAATTCAAAAAATAAAAAATAAAAATATTTATAAAAATTTCAATATTTATATTTTAAAAATCATAATAATTTAAAAGAAATTTTAAAGAATATATAAAGAAAGTTAAAATTTTAAATTTTTCTAAAATAAAATTTTGAGGACCTAAATAAGTTAATTAATGATTCAAGTTTATTGTACTAAAGTATCTTTTTATTATTTTACTTTGAAAAAATTTCAAATATATATGGTTTCAAATTTATGTGTTCTAACATGGAATTGTTATACTGTAATAATATTTTAATTTAACTCGAAAAAGTTCACTCGATTCGAAAAAATTTAAAATTGAGTTAGGATGACAAAATAGGACTCGTCAACTCAATTAACTCAAAATTTTTTCACTCTATTCGACTGAACGCTCACCCCTACTTGATGTGATGTGCTATAGGTTTAACCCAAACGGGTAACCTGATATAAATTCAGTTTGGACAAGCAACTTGATGTGGTGTGTTGGATCTGGTGCCCTAAGTGTAGTATTTTTCTTTATGTACACTTGTAATTATTTTCGAAAAAATTGGTTAATAAAACAAATTCATTGATTACATTAACATACTTTGTATAATTTTCCTCATATGTTTTTTGCACGCAAAGCAAAATAGAAGCAAATGTTGTTCACTGGTTGTCTAATGTTTAACTAATATTAAACAGTATTACGTTGTCGGATCGTAATACGAAAAGACAGGTTATATTAATAGACGAACCTAAATATGTCTTTAGTCTAACGGGAAATGAGCAAACCGATTGAAAGACTAATATATTGTTTATCAAGTCCAATTGGGAATATGCTTTGTCCTAGGCATCAGAGCGGATGACTCCTAGAAGATAAATACATAGATGTAACTGACTAGACTGATAGTACATTGGATAGGACCCAAGAAGAATAGATCCTGAATTTCTTTATGGATTTATTCACTTGTGACATTCATAGTGTAGAATCCCTAAATCCTAAGTGAATCTACTATGTATGCGTGACTTGTATATTTTGATGCAAGTAAAAGTCTAAATTCAAATAAATAATGAACCGAAAGCCGGTGTGTTGGGCATACGACTTCTATAGTATGTAGCATCATTCACAAATATGGAATTCATAGCCAGAGACATGGGTAAATGATATCCTCTTATTGGCATTAAATGGTTGATGAAAAGTAAACGGGGTCATGGGTCGTTCGTCTTTATGATGAATTACTTTATTACTATTTGATAGTAAATGAATTTTCATAAAAGAAGATGTAATGGTTACCATGAGATAAAATAGGATTATATTGGGAGAACGGATATTATCCCAAGGAGATTAAGGATATCCTATAAGGGTAACACACTTATGAAAAGGTAATTGGACGAGTACTGATCGTGTTGCTTTCGTGAGGGTACGCTGTTAGGGAGAGCCCAGTCACGATATTATAGTGGAATGACTTCGTATGAGTTTATAATTACTAGGTAAAAAGTTGGAACTGAATTATAAATCATTTGAGTCCCAATTGCATATGTCCAATCAGTCCATTTGCTAGCTCATTGAAACTAGAATTAAATTGCATGTTGAATCAAATGAATAGAAATAGTGAAAATAGAGAAATGAGAAATCATTTGGAAATAATTATGGTTTTGTCCAAAATGAAAATAAAAATGGAGAAATGGAATCATTTGGAAATGATTATGGTTTTCTCCAAAATGAAAATGATAATGGAGAAGTAGAAACATTTGAAAATGAATGTGGTTTTCTCCAAAACGAAAATGAAAATGACCTAAAAATAAATTTATTTTTGAATTAAATGAATTTTGAATATGAAAATAAATCATTTGATTATAGTGAATCGTTTAATACAAAAATTTAAATATATTTTCTCATAGATTTTTTTATGGTAAAGTCGTCATGATTTTAACAAAATTAGAATTGGGTTGAGAAGATTATTTAATTGGAAATACATTGAGAAGTTTATTTTGGGAAATAGAAAAACAAATATTGAGTTGCATTGAATTATAAAGTATTGGGTTAAAAACCCGGGAAGTACTTGTAATTGGACCCGATATGGGAGAGGACCAAAAGCCCCTTATGTTAAAGGGGTAGACAACAAACCCTAGTAATATTAACTAGGGTTGTTGCCACTTATACATCTAGTTAGACTAGGAGTTCATTTTTCTAGTTGAAATAGATGACACCGATAGAGCTAAAACACAACTAAAACATATTGTTACTTTGCCCGAAAATAGAGAAAATTTATTCTCAACTATTAAATCTATTTTTCGAATTAACAATTTTCTTGGTTTCTATTTGAGTATAGATTTTTCATTTTCACACTTAGAGAAAATAAAACTATTTCTAGTTCTGTGTTTTAATTCAAATCGTTCGAACCCAAACTCGAAGCAATTCATTGTTTGAGAATAACAGAAAAGACCGTTTGGTTGAAAGCTAGAAATGACATGGATCTATCTATCCAAAAACATAGGTGCAATTCAGTTTATGGTTTATTGCTATAGATATGACATTCTTGTAATTGTATGCATGTTTAGGGGAATGTATGCAAATGAATGTATGATATTATTTTATTATTAAGTATGATAAGTAATTTTGTCAAAGTTGTGATTCATAGAAAATTAAATGTAACTTATTATTTTCTCGGGCATGCATATTTTAGATAGTAGACTATCATCTTTACGCAGGGTTTATTTTATTATTTATTTAGAATAAAATATATAAGCCAGAAACGAATATAGGAATTTTGTAATATTTTTCCCAGTGGAACCCGAAGAATTGAGACGCATCCAAAACAATCGAGACGACGGAAACCCGTCCCAGCCAAACCGACAAGTGGCCGACGGTGGTCTAGCAGCAGGAGGTTATCATCTATAAAAGTAATAAAGTATATACCTTTGCTTTGTGCTCTAACATTAATTGGATCACAAATATCTGAATGTAGTAATTGCAACGGAAATTTAGCTCTAGTTCCTTTACCAAATGGTTTTCTTGTCATTTTTCCAACCAGACAATTTTCACATATGGGTAGATTAACTTTATTGATAAGGCATAATAATATCCTTTTAGCTAAACTATGCATTTTGTGGAGTCTGGTGTGACAAATTCTGATATGTCAAATATTCACATCCACATTTGAATTATGGGAAGATGAAACAAATGAATAATTATAATTATTATTACTACTTTACGATGTGTAGTCCACATTGTAACACCCTTGCCCAACTCGTTAATCGGATCCGAGTGTAGCTGTCACAACAAGACCGAGTTATTGTACATACTAAGATCTTACTATTTTAAAATCAAGTTGTATTACCTATTAATAAGTTAACTTACATCAAAGACATAAATTTCTAAAAAATGTTCCCTGTCTCTAATGCACTCTTTAAGGAACTACATAATTACAACATATTCACCCTCTTGGTGAAGTTCCTAA
The DNA here is from genome assembly GCF_025698545.1 of Gossypium raimondii. Lineage (NCBI taxonomy): Eukaryota > Viridiplantae > Streptophyta > Magnoliopsida > Malvales > Malvaceae > Gossypium > Gossypium raimondii. Next base: position 11,500,380 of record NC_068571.1, read on the forward strand.
AGGTACCACCGTCCTATGTGCATAACACTTCCTTTCAATACTACTTGACACATCCCGGTTTGGCTTGGTCCCTCCTAAAGTCTCTTATCTCATGAATCCTATGACCATAGGTCAAAACCTTGTAAGTTCGGATAAACTTAGTGAGTTTCTAATTTAAACGTAATTAGTCCCCATCTTGCCGGGGTTTAAATAAATAGAACTAAACACAATAAAATCCCTGCTCGTTTTGGGAAAACTTTTCTTATTCCGTCGAAGTAGTCTTTATTTAATTCTCGTTCCTAACCTCTCGTGGATAGATCGTTGAGCAATTTATTACTGACCATTCTATCAGCCTTCGTTGACAACTTCTCCAAATGTCTCGACATCTCCACAGACTCAATCTTTTCTTTTACTTATTTCCTTTCTTCCACTCATCCTCAAAGTAAATTTCTTCTTCCTATCAACATGCCCTATTAATGCAACCCTTCAGCCTATATCCTAAAGACCATTAAGTATATTTCCTATAGTTATCATTCCCAATTTAAATCAGCTATGGTGGACTCTTACTATTACCCTAGTCCCGAAGGACTTGCTGTCATCCCAGCTTTTATAATCTCTAGTGGGATTCTCGTCCCTTGAGAATTTAAGCCCCTATTGGGACAAGTAATGGCTGGATTACTTCTTGTAATCCGTTTTAGTCGAAATACCATACCCTTAAGCATAGCACGCCCGTCTGCTATGGCCCAATATAGCTTTTAGTAGTCAACTGAATGTTCTTGTGCGGTCATCTAATTTCACGATTTCTCTTTCATAATGCATCCACAGATAACTCGCCATTTGGCTAATACTTTCTTAGTGTTTCCCCCTCAAAGAGAAATAGTCTTGACAGGCATATCTAACACTGATGTCATCTTTCAGCAGTTCTTAACGACAAATCTTTACTGAGATCCCATATTTACTCTTTCTTCTGCTTGCTTATATACCCAACACTACTAGTGCAGTAATTCACACATTTGATTCCCGTCGCGTTACCGTCCTTATGTCTTTTTGGCTTCCATGATTTCTATTTTAGTGGATTGTTTCCCTTTTCTACTTTTTTTTCTTTATTTAATTGGTTAGTTTTTTGTTTCACTATCATTTGTCATTGCTTACCTTTTCTTCCAACCCTTTTTTCCTTAATGGTGGGATTTTTCCCACAACTACTGTCTTGATTTCCCCCCATGATTATTGTTTGGGCGGACTCTCTATGCTGCCACAGCCAAGCTATGGTCTTACCAACATAATTATCGTATTTATTGTCCCGGTGAACTACCCCATGTTTAGTGTCCCGTTAGACTATCTCGTGTTTAATGTCCCCTTGAGCTATCTCGTGTTTAACATCCCATCGGACTAAATATGATGTCATAATTTTTTTTAGCTATGGTCTTACACCATATAACCCCATTTTTACCATCACAACGGATTAACTATGATGTCATAGCATTTTTCAGCTATGGTCTTACACCATATGACCCCGTGTTTACCGTTCCGGTAGACTAGTGAAGGATGTCATAACGTCTTTCAATTATGATCTTAGTCCTACTTAACCCTTCGAGCATGCTTTCTCATTATGCCATAACATCTTTCATCCATGGTCTTACTTATTTCAGTCATGATGTCATAACATCTTTCAGTTACGATCTTACTCATTTTATCCCGATGCCATAATATCTTTCAGCTATGGTCTTACTCATTTTATCCCGATACCATAACATCTTTCAGCTATGGTCTTACCCATTTTAGGTGTATAGCCTTCAATCGATCCCATGTCCTAACTGTGATCTTTCTTCTCACTTACCCCATCCCAATCCTTTCATTCCTCCAAATCACCATTCCTATACATTGATGCTTTAACAATATAGTGTCCCCTCAGCATGGCCTAAAGCTTCATACATCACGGGTGCACCTAGCAACATCGTATGATAGTATCTAATAGAATCACTCTCTTTTCCCCATTCCTAACTTCATCTATCCCATCATTGATCCCCTTTCATAGTTCCATATGCAATACACATGTTTATAAATAAAGCATCATGGGGTCATGCATACTGAACTAAAATGGCGAATACTCATAAACCCATGCAGACTATCAACATAGCATTTCAGGTTTGAAGTGTAGAAACTCGCCTGATACTTATTTGCCTTGTCCGCTTGGCCTTCCTGAACATCGAAACTTCCATTCTCCTGGCAACTAAGCAAAACAATCGATTTAGGGGATAAACTCAGTAATCCTAGTTTAGACTTAGTTTTCCAGAAACATGCAGAATCTTTAAAATGGTTTCTAGAAGACCTTAAATTTGGTTCCTAATTCTTACGTATATTGAAGGATTCAAAACCTAACCAGATTATTGGATTCTCCATTTTTCTAACTTAAACCTCACAATAATTGCTCCATGCAGAGCTTTCTTTAATAATTTTTTCCTCGAAGAAACCAATGAAGAAGATGAAGAATGAACTAGATTGGAGAAGTCTCCCTCGGGAAGTCACTCTTCAGCTATTTATAGTCATTCTCGTACAGTCTTCAACCATGTAAAATCCACCCGTTCTTAATCATTTTGTCTCCTACTAAAAGGCCTACTGATTCTAATCTAACTAAACCAGAATTAGATTTCAACCTTATCCAATGTCATTTCTAAATTTTCCTATTTTTCCTATAGAGACCACCAACTCGCGGTCTTTTTCAATTTAACCCCTAAATGTTCTAAATTTCCAGGTTTAAAGGAATCAAGGTGTGACACACATTCAATACAATAGAACTATTTAGTAAATAAGCAGATCCATAATAAGTTTATCTTATAAATATCCACACTAGTGTTAGAGAATTTCAAATTGTAATCATGACTAAGAAGAACTACAATTGAGACCAAATTTCGCAGTATCTCGAGAGCAAATAACACATCATGTAGGATCAGGGGTCTTCCACCATGGAAACTCAACTTACAGGTGCCAATTCTCTTGAATTCAACTCTTTTGTTGTTGCCTACATATATCCATTTGGTTCTCAATGGAATCCAACGAAAATCCACAAACACATTTCAGTGTCTAGCTACATGTATGTGGCCCCTGTGTCTAAAATCCAAAATGGATGAGATTCATTTAGTAATATAATACTAGAAACAAATGTAGTACTATCGGTTACATTTATTGCACTTGAAAGTGCTTTATAGGTCAGTGCACTCACGAGCAAAGTGACCCTTCTTGCCATAGTTGAAATACAATTTGAGCTTTATTTTTCTTCTTCTTTTTAAATGACAGGGGAGTTTTCCCTTTGACTTGGGAGTTAGACTTTTGCTTCTTAAAAGATTTTCCCTTGTACCCACCACATGGTTTGTGCTTCTTGGAGCCATAAGCTGCTTTGGAACTCATTCATACCATATACACATAAGTATTGGGCTTAGTTGTCTCAATATGATCTTCTTCTAGCTGAAGATATCGAGCGGCATCATCTAGAGTCTTGATGCTCTCATTGTGAGTAAGGTGCACATTTATATGCTCCCAACTATGGGCAAGGACCGAAAAAGTTCCTAAACCTGTTGTTCATCAAAAAAAGTGTGACCTGCTTCTTTCAGTTCACTAATCATGTTTGACATTTCTCTTACATACTATTTCATGTTATGATTGGGTCATTTCTTATAAGCATCAAACTTGATTGTGAACTGTCTAAGTTTAGTGACTGAAGTGCTACCAAATTTCTTCTCAAGAGCAATCTATGTATCTTTTGTAACCTTATGCTTTTTTAATTCACACATAATTTCATTGTCCATATTGTTCAACAACGCTATGCGAGCTATGGAATTTTTCTTTTTCCAAATATCATAATTCTCTCGGTCCCTTCTATTTTGGGATTTATTTCCCTCTTTAGGCTCTTCCATGACATTATTTAAAACTTCATGAACCTTTTGTTCCTCCAAAACATACTGGATTTTCATACTCTAGATCTCAAAATTGTCCTCGTTTAGCTTTTCACCTTTTTTAAGTTTAACAACAATGTTTTTTAACGGAGATATCATTTCAAAATATTCTCTACAATAAGACATGCACACATTAATGTCTAGTATATACCATTTTCATTTTATTACATTATTAGAATAAAAGAAAATTAGTGATAATTATCATGGTGCACAAAACCAACTGCCACTACACCAATATTGACTTTTAGCGGCATTTTTTTGCGGCGTTTGAATAAGAGACATTGCTAAAGATGGAGACTTAGCGGCACTACCCTAAAAACTCCGCTAAAGATCGAGCATTCGCGGTGCATTTAGAAAAATGCCACTATAGAGAGGTCATTAGCGGCGCTTTTCAAAAAGCACCGCAACTAATTAAGCAGAACACCGTCATTTAACTTTGACCTGTAATGGCACTAGCGGTGTTTATCTGAAAACGCCGGTAAAGATCTAGCATTTGCGGCGCTTATCAAAAAATGCCACTAATGCTCTGCAAATAATTAAGCAGAATGCCGTCGTTTAACTTTAATAATATTAGTGGTAGTAGCAGCGTTTATATGAAAACGCCGGTAAAGATCTAGTATTTGCGGCGCTTATCAGAAAACGCCGCTAAAGATCGGTACATTAGCGGCGCTAGAATAAAAACGCCACTATTGCTCCGCAGATAATTAAGCAGAACGCCGTCGTTTAACTTTGACCTATAGTGACACTAGTGGCGTTTATATGGAAACGCCGGTAAAGATCTAGCATTTGCGACGTTTATCAAAAAACACCACTAATCCTCGATCTTTAACGGCATTTTTTGATAAGCGCCGCAAAAGAAAAAGCAGAACGCCGTCGTTCTTTGTTGAGCTTTAGTTTTAGTGGCAGTTTTTTAGAAAACATCGTAATTGCTCAACTATAGCGGCGTTTGTATAAAAACGCCGTAAATAAGCTTGGCTGAACGGCATCGTTTGGAGTTGAACTTTAATGGCATTAGCGGCGCTTTATAATAAAAGCCGCTGTAGGTCTAGAATTAGTGGCACTTTTTGAAAAAACACCACAAATAAAAACTTTTATTTTAGGGTTTAGTGTTTAGTATGTGAGGTTTAATGTCTATAGTTTAAGATTTTAGGGTTTACGATATAATGTTTATTTTATTTTGATTAGTGTTTTGAATTTAGGGTTTATGGTTTAATTTACAGCTTGTGGTTTGGAGTTAATTATTTTATAGTTAAGGTCTTAGTTACTATTCATGGTTTAACAGGTTAGGCTATTATGGTTTAAGGGTTAGGGTTATTGATACAATAATAAAAAATCAATTTCTTTTAGTTTTTAGGTAAGCAATAAGATTCATTTTCAATTTACTTTAGTGTTTACGTTTTATGGTGTAGGTTTATGGTTTAGTGTTTATGGTGTATGTTTTCAATTTACATGTTGAGTGTTTAGGGGTGAGAGCTTAGGGTTTAGGGGTTATAGGCTTAGAGTCTAGGGGTTAGTGGTTTAAGGTTACGGGTTTAAGGGTTTAGGGTTTAAGGTATATGGTATAAAAGTTTAAGGGTTTTAGGGTTTAGGGTTTAGAGCTTAGGGTCTAGGGGTTATTGGATCTTTGTATATAGTGTTTACGATTTAGGGTGTACATTTACGGTTTAAAGATTAAGGTTTAAGATATAGTTTTAAGAGTTTAGGGTTTATGGTTTAGGGTGTATGTTTATGGTTAAGTGTTTAGGGTTTAGGGGTTAGGGGATTATGGTCTAAGGGATAGGGGTTTATGTTTTAGGGTTTAAATTTTATATTTTAGAGTTTAATGTTTAGGGTTTAGCTAAAAACATAGGAATATATGTTAAAGATGAAAAACATTTAAAATACAATTATTTTAAATAATTTTAAAATAATTTTAAGGTTGAGCAATAGTGGCATTTTCGCCCAAAACGCCGCAAAAATAAATTAAAATAGTGCTTAGCAGTGCCGTTTTATCTGCGTTTCTTAGTGGCGTTTTTACTTAAACACCGCAAAAGGGCATGATTAGTGGCGTTTGCTCTATAAACGCCGCAATTATGTTTAATTATTATCTAAACGCTGTCGTTTATATCTGCGAATTTAGCTGCGTTAGTGGCACTTTTTATAAACGCCGCAAATTTTAAGTAAAATCACTCTAAATGACGTAGTTTACTTAGCCATGATTTTCCTTAGTTCCCCCCAACTCAGATTTCCCCAAATTGATTTCCCTAATTTCCCATTTCATATTCTCTCAATTTCCCCGATTTCAAATCCCCAATTTCGCAATTCCTTTTCCCCAACTTCCCCAATATCATTTCCCCAAATTCCAAACTGAGGTGTCCAACGTCGGTGCCGTCGCAGTCGTCTCCACTTCGGCTTCTTCTGTCAAACGCTTCCTCTATCATCCGCGTCCTCCCTTTGCAAAAATCATTTGACGGTCAGTTTCGCCATTTGCAAAATTGAATTTTTTGTTAGATTTAGGTTTTTGCATTTTCTTTATCCTATTCTGCTTGTTAAAATTTGTTTGCAATTTGGTTGGCATTTTTGTTAAAATTTGTTCCGACATTGCACTATTTTCCATTCTCCTATTCTGTTGTTTTCTTCTTTTTTGTTCGTGTGGAGTATACGAAAATTGGGTTTCAATTATTTTGTTCTTTTCTTAATTTTATTCCCAATCTGTTGCTGTTGGGGTAATTTAATTTTGGTGGTGTATGTGGGTGTTGTTTGGGTGATAACTGTTATGAGCCAAAATGTTAGCAGGAAGAAATCAATTAAAATAATTTTAGTGAAACGGAGAGTTTTGGGGAATTAGTGGAACGGTGCGTTTTGGTGATAACTAAAATGTGCCACGTCAGTTGTTTTCTTATTTTTCTTTAATATTTGCATGTACTGCATGGTTTTTGGCAGTTATCGAATTAGAAGAAAATTACAGTCTCTTCTCTTCGTCTCCTGATCTTCTTCTTCTCTGTTTTCTTTCCTTGCTCTTTTTTTAGGTCCTATCAAAACTATCAGAGCTCCAACGATTCCTTCAATGGCGGGTGACGGCATATCTACTCGTTTACAGAAAGAGGTTGGGGGTATGCAACAGGAAATTTCCAAAATTCATGAGGAAATGGCTCACCTAGAAACTAAGATGGAAAATAAGCTTAAGGAGTTCAAAGAAGAGTTTCAGGGGGACTTACAAACTCTTTTGAGTCAATATTTTGGGCCACCTTCAAAGAGCCCACCGGTTGCGGGTACAGCTGATAAAGGGAAGGGAGTCTTAGGGGCTCCTCCTGGGTTTCCTCTTAAAGACTTCGTTCCACCTCAGGTACAAATGATCCATCGTTTGTAGAAGGAGGTAGTGTGCATTTGAGTGAGCAACAAGTTGTTTCGGGAGCTTGGGGAAAGTGTAACCGGTTAGAATGCCCCAAGTTCGATGGTTCGGATTTTAGAGGATGGTGGACCAAGTTGGAACAATTTTTTGAGGCCGATGGAACTCCTGATAATAACAAGGTTCAATTGGTAATGTTGAACCTGGAGGGGCGTGCTTTAGAATAGCATCATTTTTATTCGCAGAGAAATGGGGGATTACACATGTTGTCTTGGCCGGCGTATTTGAAGAGTTTGCAAGATCGATTCGGGTTTGGACAGTTTGGGAATCCAATGAGGGAGATGGTCCATCTAAAATAGCTAGGTATGGTGGAACATTATCAGGATCTATTTGTGGGAGTATTGAATCAATTGCATCTCCCTGAAACTTATGCTCTCAGCATCTTAATCAGTAACCTGAAGCCCGAGATAGGTCACTATTTGGATTTGTTTGAACCTTCTACTTTGTTGGAAGCATTCCAGTTAGCCAGAAAAATAGAGGTACTTATTTCTTATTCTGGAAAGGGATTAACAGTGATGGGGGCGGGTACACACAAATCCCTATCAGCCACGACGATCGCTTCGAGGTATTCTTCTTCACCTAGAAGAACTGTTTCTAGTGTACAATCTGTCAACAATATGCCACCAACTAGATCAGGGTCTAGTGTACAATCTGTCAATAATATGCCACCAAATAAATCAGGGTTCAAAACTATATCACCCGCGTTGATGGCTGAGAGAAAACGAAAAGGGGATTTGTTTCTGGTGTGCAGCCAAATATCATGTGGGTCATAAATGTATGAAATCCCAACTGTATCAGTTTTTATTGGAACCTTCTTCCAATAGTGAAGCTGAGGAATTTCAGGAGTGTCCTGAAAAGTTAGACGAAAATGTTACTGAAGGAGAGGATTCTAAAGCTCCGGTTATTTCGTTGCATGCGTTGATCGGTCTTCAAGGACACAACACGATGAGGGTGGCGGCCCGATTGGGGTCATGTTGGGCTATTATATTAGTCGATTCGGGCAGTACTCATAACTTTATTGACTCAAAATTGGTCAATAGACTATCCATTCCAGTGATAAGTCAGGAGCAACTTAAAGTTTCAGTAGCCAATGGGAGTTGCTTGTTTACTCGGGGGCTATGTAAAGGAGTTAAATGGGAAGTGCAGGAGCATATGTTCGAGACTGATTTCATGGTCTTAGCACTAAAGGGGTGTGATATGGTATTGGGGGTGCAATGGTTACTGTCTTTGGGGGATATCATTTGGAATTTTAATTCCTTAACCATGCAATTCTACCTCAATGGACGGTCTTGCATTATTCAAGGCATTATTCCTGGATCTTTGGCAGCGGGTAACAATGATTCAAAATGTTTCGCTACTATGGGGTAGTCGTTGGGACCCTTTACTGCTGTTCTGAGTTCGCCTGAGCAATTACAACTTTCATCCTTAGGGGTTGAGGATCAGGAGGACCAACTTCAAAAATTGCTAGTAGAATTCGATGATATTTTTTAGATTCCAAAGGGGTTACCACCGAAAAGGGTGCATGACCATAAAATCCCTTTGCGGGATGAAGGGACAGTGGTTAAAATCTGACCCTATCGTTATCCAATTTTTCAAAAGACCGAGATGTAGAAGTTAATTCAGGAAATGCTTCAAGCTGGAGTGATCCGTGACAGCACAAGCTCTTTTGCTTCTCCGATCGTCATGGTTAAGAAAAAAGATGGAAGTTGGTGATTATGCGTGGATTACTGCCAATTAAACCAGCAAACAATAAAGGACAAGTTTCCTATTCCTATCATCGAGGAGTTGTTAGATGAGTTAGGGGAAGCTAAGGTTTTTTCTAAGCTGGATTTGAGGTCAGGATATCATCAAATTCGCATGTGGGAACCTGATGTGCACAAAACCGTGTTCTGGACACACGAGGGGCATTATGAGTTCCTCGTGATGCCTTTTGGCCTCACGAATGCCCCCTCCAGCTTCCAAGCTCTTATGAACTCCATTTTTAAGCCATGGTTGAGGAGGTTCGTACTAGTTTTCTTTGATGACATATTAGTGTATTCCACTTCATGGTAGGAGCACTTGCAACATTTGAGAGCTATTTTTCTCATTCTCCGAGAGCAACAATTATATGCCAAGAAGTCGAAATGTTGTTTTGGTTCCTCTCAAATACACTATTTGGGACACATATTACATGAGGGTACTGTTTCCATAGACCCTGCCAAGATCGAGTGCATATCATCTTGGCCAACCCCGAATACGGTTAAGGAGTTGCGTAGTTTCCTCGGTCTCGCAGGCTATTATAGGAGGTTCATTCGAGGTTATGGTGTGCTTGCTAGACCGTTAACAGATTTACTGAAGAAGAACGGTTGAGGTTGGTCAAAACGGGCTACAGAGGCTTTCCAAGCACTTAAAAAAGCTCTGTGTTCAGCACCAGTACTGGCGCTCCCAAATTTTCAGTGGGAATTCACAGTGGATATGGATGCTAGTGGATTTAGAGTTGGGGCGGTATTACAGCAACAAGGTCGGCCTCTCGCCTTCTTTAGTAAGGCCCTGGGTGTGCGTCATCAGGCTCTGTCGATTTATGAAAAGGAAATGTTAGCGGTTCTGCTAGCTATTCGGAAATGGCACTCTTATTTGATAGGGCGACATTTCACAATTCGTACGGATCATCAGAGTTTGAGATTCTTATCTGACCAAGTGGCGATTACCCCGTTCCAGCAGTGTTGGGTGGCTAAAATGCTGGGCTATGACTTCGACGTGGTATACAAGAGGGGAATAAATAATAGAGTTGCGGATGCTCTCTTTCGACAACCTCAGCTAGAAGCTGGTCAGCACTTCCAGCTTACAGCTAGTTCGGTGATTTCAAGCCTCCTTGAAAGAGTGCAGCAATCTTATGCTGGGGATAACAGATTAAGGAAGATCATTCTGAGGATTCAACAGTTCCCAGGTCAGGACTGGAAATACTCTTGGGATGGTCGGTTCTTGCTTCAGAGAGGAAAGATTGTGGTTGGACAGTTTCCGTCTCTGCGTCAGGAATAGTTTTCTCATTTTCATGACAGTGCGATGGGGGGCCATTCGGGGGTTCAGGTCACTAGGAAGCGGCTTTCTAGTCTAATATATTGGAAGGGTCTCACCACTGATGTTAAGAAATGGATTCGGGAATATGTTGTTTGTCAAAGATGTAAATGAGAAACAGTAGCTTCTCCTGGGTTGTTACAACCGTTACCAGTTCCAGATCGTGCTTGGTCGGTAATCAGCATGGATTTTATCGAAGGACTTCCCTCTTCCAATAAAAAGAACTCCATTTTAGTGGTGGTTGATCACCTTACCAAATACGGCCATTTTCTACCTTTGTCTCATCCATATACGGCCACTGATGTCGCTAACGAGTATCTGGTGCATATATACAGAGACAAGATTTTTGTCAGCCATTTTTGGCAAGAGCTCTTCAGACAATCGGGGACTCGACTCCTCCTTTCAACGGCCTATCACCCCCAAACTGATGGCTAGACGGAAGTCTTAAACTGGTGTCTTGAAAATTATTTACGTTGCATGTTGGGGGAAACACCAACTCAATGGTCCTACTGGTTGCCACTTGCTGAATAGTGGTACAACTCCTCGTTCCATTCTTCTATCCAACTCTCCCTGTATGAGGCCTTGTACGGCCAACCTCCACCTACACATGTGCCTTATCTAGTGGGTGCATCTTCTATGGCCATGGTAGATTGCAGCCTACAAGCTAGGGAGGCCGCACGAAAGTTGTTTCATTCCTGTCTCAAAAAAGCTCAGAATCGCATGAAATATTTTGTTGACAAGCGCCGCTCAAAAAGAAGCTTCCAAATTGGTGATTTAGTTTACCTAAAGCTGCAACCCTATAGACAGCAGTCTCTTCGAAGGGTTATTAATTAGAAACTGTCTCCCAAGTACTATGGCCCTTTTCCAGTTATTGGGAAGGTAGGAGCTGTGGCTTATACTCTCTGACTGCCGCCAAATTCGCGGATTCATCCTACTTTTCATGTTTCTCAACTTAAGAAACACGTTGGTTTGGCTCCTACGCAAGATCAATTGCCCTTGGTGGATGATCAAAGTGTCTTGCCAAAAGAACCAGTTCACATTTTAGATAGAAGGATGGTCAAGAGAGGAAATCATGCGGTAACAGAAGTGTTAGTAGAGTGGGTTAATTCTTTTCCAGAGGATGCAACGTGGGAACCACTTCCTGTAATCCAGACCAAATTTCCTTGGATTCTTCCTTGAGGACAAGGAAGCCTTTGCGGGAGGGAAATACTGTTACGAGCCAAAATGTTAGCAGGAAGAAATCAATTAAAATAATTTTAGTGAAACGGGGAGTTTTGGAGAATTAGTGGAACGGTGCATTTTGGTGATAACTGAAATGTGCCACGTCAGTTGTTTTGTTATTTTTCTTTAATATTTGCATGTACTGCATGGTTTTTGGCAGTTATCGAATTAGAAAAAAATTGCACTCTCTTCTCTTCTTCTCCGGATCTTCTTCTTCTCTGTTTTCTTTCTTTGCTCTTTTTTTAGGTCCTATCAATAACTTTGGTGGTGTTCGTGGGTGATAATTCGGTTCTTATGTCGTCGAGGTTAAGGTTATTTAATTTTGTTTTTTATTTGCAAGCTGGTTTAGGTAAATATTTGCTATCAGTCTATGAGTGTATCTACTATACTGGGTTTATGAATGTTGCTTTGTTTTCTTGCAGGGTCTTGGTTTGTGGAAACATTTAAGTTATCAGCATTAGTTGGCAGATAACAATATTGTTCCAATGCAGGTTGTGCGTTATCCTTTTTAATACCTGGTACAGACTAGAGATAATGGTTGTTTTTCATTCCTATTTTCTAGATATTGTAGAATTACAGAAATCGAATATTTTTATAAAGACAATCTTCAAAGGGTTTTGCTTATAATGGTTGCATTAATATTCATTTAACATGTTTGTTTTTCCCCCTTCGTAAAGGTACTTGCTTTTGTTTCTTTTTCCCATCACATTCAAAGATTGAAACGAAATATTTTCCTGTAATTTCATTTTAGTTTCAAAGTTTAATTTTTTTTATTAACAACATTGAAATATTCATTTTGATAGTTTTTTAACAATTCTGTATGATTTAAAATTTGCCATCTACTAATCTGTTGCCTTGTGTTTTCTGCTGTAACTGGCATCCAGTTTGGTATGTATTTTTATTTATATTGAGATTCGACGTCCTTCATAAATCAAAGACAATATAGCAACCATACACTAAGTAAATATAATGTTGACTAAAATAGAACCAAATTCATAAATTGTAGTGGGATTTCGATTATAATTTGGTTTTATTTAACAAATTGGGAGTTAATGATTATCGTTAGTTAAAATTACGAAACCAATTTAAAATATAACGTTATCACGTGTCCGACCATCACCATTGCTGTTAATTACAGCATCAAATATTGCATAAGATTCTAAGGACCCAAATATAATAAATAATTTATTTACATAATCTTATAAATGTGTAAATAATATTAACATTTCTCAAGTAAAAATTTGTCAAGTAATTCATTTCCAAAATCTCAATTTTAAATGTGTAAATAACATTAACATTTGGTTAAATGGGACCAAATTTTACATAACTATTTGTAGGTTTTCCTTCTTAATTATTTACCTTTTTCTTTATTTTATGCTATTTTAATCACGAAAAATATATTGTTTACTTCTCTTTTATTTTAATTACAGCACCTAATTTCATGTATTTAAAGTTATATGTTATATATTTTATTTAATTTTAATCACGGAAAACCTCTTCAATATTTTTATTTATTTTAAAGTTCAAATTTACATAACTTACATAATTTATGGTTCAAATTTCATAAATTACATAATTTAAATATAATACATACATATTTATGTTTTCCTTCTTCTCGTATCTTCTATTTATTTTATGCTATTTTAATAACGAAAAATATTTACATAACTTAAGCTTAATACACAACTTACATAATTTAAAGATAAAATTTCATAACTTACATAATTTATATAACTTACATAATTCAAACATCAAATATTTTAACTTACATAATTTACATAATTTACATAATACATAACTTACATAATTTAAAGATCAAATTTCATAACTAACATAATTTACATAACTTACATAAGTTACAAGAGTTACATAATTTAAAGATCAAATTTCTTAACTTACATAATTTACATAACTTACATAATTTAAAGATCAAATTTCATAAACTTATATAATTTACATAACTTACATAACTTACATAACTTACATAAACTTACATAATACATTACTTACATAACTTCCATAATACCCAAATTACATAAATTACATTATTCACAACTTACATAACTTACATCATACGAACTTACACAACTTACATAACTTACATAATACACAACTTACATTACTTACATAATACATAACTTACATACATAAACATATATCACATATATCATAACTTACATAACTTATTTATACCTATAAATAAATAACTTACTTGTCTAATTTTTTGTCAACTTTAGACTTCAAGAATTAAGAAATGGACCGGTCTTGGATGAATTTGTCAAGGGTAAGCAACGGTTATCGAAATGGAGTACAGACTTTTCTAAATTATGCATTTCAATATGCAAGCCAAGAGAACATGATTCTTTGCCCGTGTAAGAACTGTGTCAACATAAACTGGCATTATCGTGAAGTTGTATACGAGCATCTAATTATTGATGGGTTTGTTCGGGGTTATAAAAAATGGTTTTTTCATGGAGACTGTCCGCCTAGTACTTCCTCTTCAATGATGGATGTATCTTATCCTGGTACAACTTACCATCAGTCCGTTAGAGGGGATGACATGGAAGGTATGTTGCGGGATGCATTTAATATGCACAATCATGGTTTACAGTCGTTCCCAGCCGACTTTGTGGCATCTGATGACTGTAATGTTGGTGCAAATGCTTTTACCTAACCGGGAACAAGTGTTCCTCATGAAGAGCCGACTGGAGAAGCGGCAAAGTTATACGCCCTACTTAATGACATGAATGAAGAACTTTATGAGGGATCAAAATTCTCAAAAATTTCCTTCTGTATTCGTCTTTTTCAGTTAAAATGTTTGGGAGAGTGGACCAGAAGCTCTTTGACAATGCTGTTAGAGTTTTTGAGAGAGATGTTTCCGTTTTTAAAAATCCCTCACTCATGCAAAGATATGAAGAAAATGATAAAAGATTTAGGTCTTGGGTACAACAAAATTCATAGTTGCCCTAATGACTGCATGTTGTATTACGGCGATCGGAAAAACCAACAGTACTGTCATGTATGCGGCCAATCCTGTTGGATAAATAGAAACATAGAAGATGTGAACGACGATGAAAATGATGCATAGTCAAGGAAGAAGCCAGCCAAGATTTTGCGGTATTTTCCGCTGATACCAAGGCTCCAAAGGCTTTTCATGTCCTCGAAGACAGCGGAGTCTATGACGTGGCACCATGATGGACGAACCGGTGATGGATTACTAAGGCATCCGGTAGATTCTTTAGCTTGGAAATCATTTGACAGTAAATTTCCAAGCTTTGCAAGCTATCCTAGGAGTGTGAGGCTTGGGCTAGCATCTGATGGATTTAATCCTTACAAGATCATGAGTACTGCTTACAGTACTTGGCCAGTAGTGCTTGTTCTTTACAATCTACCTCTGTGGATTTGCCTAAAGCAATCTTCACTTATCTCATCTATGATTATCTCTGGAGAGAAAGGGCCCGGGAATGATATCGACATTTATTTACAGCCACTTATTGAAGAGTTAAAACAATTATGGGCTGGTGTTGAGACATACGATGTACTGAGAAAGGAGAACTTTAATTTACGCGCGGCTTTGATGTGGACCATTAATGACTTCCCTGCTTATGCCAATTTATCTGGTTGGAGTACCAAGGGTCGTTATGCTTGTCCTTGTTGTGCTGCGCAAACATGTTCGCAATGGTTATACAATGGGAAGAAGTTCTTTTACATTGGGCATCATTGGTGGTTACTGGAAAATCACAGATTTAGATTTCAGAGTTCTATATTTGATGGTACTAAAGAGTTCAGAGAAGCTCCTTCGTAGACCAGTGGATCTGAAATCTTGTTCATGTTGGAAGATATGAATTTTAGTTATGGGAAGATGAATCAACCGCCAAACATGTAAAGAAATAGAGGATCAAATTATGAGGCTGATGATGACTCTGATGAAGAGGATGATCCTAATGAGGCGGACTTGTGAAAAAAAAGAAGTATTTTTTTTAGTTGCCTTATTGGGACCATCACCTTTTACGACACAATCTTGATGTTATGCACATTGAGAAAAATGTTTGCGAGAACATTGTACATACAATTTTGAATCTCGACGGAAAATCAAAAGACAATCTTCAGAGTCGACTTGATTTAGTCCTCATGGGAATTCAGTCTGATCTTTATCCCAATCCACTTCCGAATGGGAAATATCGGTTGTCGCCTTCTATTTTTCAATCTCGAAGACGGAGAAATAAGTGTTCTGCATGGTATTGAAGGATGTAAAGGTTTCAAATGTGTATGCATCAAATATATCTCGATGTGTTAGTGTTAAAGATCGAAGACTATATTCGCTAAAATCACATGACTATCACATCTTGATGCAAGATTTACTACCAGTTGCTCTACGATGTTGTATGTCAAAGAAGGTGACGTCTTGTAAAATTGAACTATCCAATATAATGAAAGCCATTTGTGGCAAAGTTTTGGATGTTCAAGAACTTCTGAAGGTACAGGATCGAGCTTCTTTGACTTTATGCAACTTGGAGAAAATCTTCCCACCTTCCTTCTTCACTATTATGGTTCACTTGATAATCCATCTCCCGCATGAAGCAATTCTTGGCGGACCCTTTTTTCTATTGATGGATGTGTCCCATAGAAAGGTGTTAATTTATTTTTAAAATTTTCCTTCATTCACCTATATGCCTTTAGTTATAACTTTTGATAATGTTGTATATCGTGTTTAAGTTCCTATCCAAATTAAAGTCTTACTGCCGCAACAAGCGTTATCCAGAAGGATCGATTGCTGAAGGCTACTTGGCAGAGGAATGTATGACCTTCTGTTCAAGATATTTGGAAGATGTTGAAACAAGGTTGAACAAACCAAGTAGATATGCTAGACTCACGGATCATAACTTCGCCGATACTTATTTATTCCAAAGTTTTGGAGAACCAATCGGCAAAGTTGAAATTACAGAATTAGATGATTTATCGTGGGTACAAGCACATTGATATGTTCTGTTTCACCATGAATCAATGGAACCATTACGGAAGTAAGTTTTAGAAATTTGATAAATATTCATCAGTTAAAAATTGTTTATCTTCTAACAAAGTGAACATTTTTTTAACATAGTGAGTACAAACAAATATTGAGATCTCGTTCGTGCTCCCGAAGAACACAACATCAAGATATCAATAAGTTGTTCACAGAATCTTTTCATGAATGGTTAAGCCAAACGGTATGCAATTGCAAAATTAGATTGAAAAATAATAATGTTTTCTCATAACATTTTTAATTACTCAGTTTAATTTCCATTCAATAGGTTTGGAGTGGGAAAAACATCAATTACGAATTAAATGGCTTTCCCAAGGTCCAAATCGAGTGGTTAAAAGATATAGTGCGTTCTTCATCAACGGATTCAGATTTCATACAAAATATCGCTAGAGATTGAGGAGAACGCAAAATTGTGGAATAGTTGTTAATTCCTCAATTACAGGTTATGCTAGTGCTAGGGACAATAATCCTGTCGAGGGAAATGTGGAATATTTCGGACTTCTTACTGACATAATTGAGTTGGATTACTACGACAAATGGAAAGTTGTCTTATTTCGAGGTGATTGGGCCGATGTTAATACTGCTCGTGGAATTAAGCAAGATCAATTTGGTTTTACAATGGTGAACTTCGCTCGATTGATTCACACAGGAAAACAACTGATAGATGAGCCGTATGTATTCTCATCTCAAGTCAAACAAGTTTTTTACTCAAAAGATCCAACTGATGAGGGTTGGTACGTTGTACTCCGTAACATCCTTAGAGACTTGTTTGACATGGGCAGTGGAAGTAGAGATAACATCGACAACAGATTAGAAACTTTTCCCTTTCCAGAACAAAACTTAAACGAAAATATCCCTAGTACTAGTACACAATTTCAATGGGTTCGCCAGGATACGGATGATGATCTTTACGAATTATGATGTAGTAAGATTTTACGATTGTTTAATTATATGTAATATCATAATTTAAATCTTGGTTTTATTATATATTTCAACTATTTTATATGAGCTGTTATTGTTGTAATTAGTTACTAAGTTTTCAACTATTTTATGTGTACTGCAGATAAAATGCCTAGAAGATAAATACGAGATCTAAGCATTGTTCAAAATGCTCCAAACTCGGCAGAAACAAATAGTGAACAACAGACAGCTATTGGATCTTCGAATGTTCCGATTACACCTGAAGATCCTACAAAAGTTCAAAGTGATTTTACATTTAATTTACATGTGTGTTGAGTTATAACTGATTTACTTTTCTGTAACACCCCGACCCGTGTCTGTCGCCGGATTAGAGTTACGAGGCATTACCGATCAAAAACCCAACTCAAATTTTTTTTCATAAACTATACCAACTCAACCACAAAATTTCATTACATATATATATATATGTTTAATCACATAACCAATTAAAATCAACATGCATCATTAATCAAATTTCATAAACTAACCATGTTTCAAAAATTCAACCATATCATTATCATTTACCTAATCAAAATTTAATATCATTCAAATTCTTAAAACATTTCCAAACATATATGATTATATATCATAAATCAAGCATATATCCAAACATTTATTTGTACACATATTTCATTTCAATTTACTAACTATACTACATATTACAACATAGGTAATCTACCCTGTTTGGACAGCCCTTATACATCAATTTGGACAACATTTATATACCAAACTAGACAGCATTTTCACACCAAAATTTGGACAGCATATATACAACAATTTGGGCAGCATATATACAACAAAATTGAGCAGCATTTTTACACCAAAAATTGGACAGCATATATACAACAAATTGGGCAGCATATATATACCAAATTGAACAACATTTTTACATCAAAATTGGACAGCATATATACAACAATTTAGGCAGCATATATATAACAAATTGAGCAACATTTTTACATCAAAACTGGACAGCATATATACAACAATTTAGGCAGCATATATATAACAAATTGAGCAGCATTTTTACATCAAAATTGGACAGCATATATACAACAATTTAGGCAGCATATATATACCAAATAGAGCAACATTTTTACATCAAAATTGGACAGCATATATACAACAATTTAGGCAGCATATATATACCAAATTGAGCAACATTTTTACATCAAAATTGGATAGCATATATACAACAATTTAGGCTGCATAAATACAGCAAATTGGGCAGCATCTAAGCATCAAAATAACATGAACATATACTACATTTTAGACCATTAAAACATATGCATTAATACTGAATTCAAACCAAAAGAGATAAGCCATTTTCTCATGGCTATTAATTACACCTATATACATTGGTTCCAAAATCAACATTTCCACTACGCTATACATGCCATTTATTCGAAAAAAAACTTAATACAGTACCAAAATATAGACGATAGTGTGACAAGCTTCACAAACGATCCACGAACACGTAGCGATCACCAAAATCTATACATCAAAACAATTATCCAACACATTGTAAGCTAATTTAGCTTAGTAAGTTACAAGCAATAAACTTTACAATTTAACTTGATATCTCTAATAATATTTAACCAATTCATACTACTAAATCATCTTACCTTTAACTTACCGTATCTTAAGATAATTATTAACTTATTACTATGATTTAACTAAAATCAATATAATTACTCAACCATAAACATTTCTTCAAATTTAAATACAAGGCCAAATACATTATGCATTTTATCATTATGTGATATAAAGAATCATCTTATATATTTGATTCCAAATATAATCACCACATAAGTTTAATACTTAAAAAGCTCAACCTTGGATACAACCACTTACTCAAGAACTCTAATTATTTACTCATTATACTAATTATGATTACTCAATAAGTCGAACACTCAATACTAATAGTTATTCGAAAATATTTAATAAGTTTGCACACTTAGTGCTTAATAATCAATCTCGCGCACTTAGTGCTTAATAATCAATCTCGCGCACTTAGTGCTTAATAATCAATCTCGCACACTTAGTGCTTTACAATTAAACTCGCACACTTAGTGTTAATCTCATTATCATAATTTTTTTTATACCCGCACAATTAGTGCCGACAGTCAACAATTCAATACATCTTATTTCAATAATTTTTTTCACTACATGTATATATATACCATTCAATTCAGCATAATTACATAGATACTAAGATGATTTAAAACGATACAAAATATATGCTTAATAACTTACCTCGGATGTGTCGACTAATAGATCGGCTACTCAACTACTTTCGATTTCTCCTGATCTAAATCTGATCTCTTGGTTTCTTGATCTAAACATATTCAAATAAGTCTCATTTAAACATATTTTCATTTAATTTAGTCTAAGAACACATAAATTGGAAAATTACATTTTTGCCCCTAACATTTCACATTTTTCACAATTTAGTCCCTATTTCACAAAATACAAAATAATTAAATTTTCATTGCACAATAGCTTGGCCGAATATGCACTAAGCTTATATAAGTCTATGCATGTCATTTATTTCGCATTTTAGTCCCTCAAAAATTTATTTTCTCAATTTATCCCTAATTACTCAAATTCACTAAAAATTCAAAGACAAAACATGTTTATCTAACACTTATATCTCATATTTCATCAACTAACATCATGAAACTTAAACATTCATCAATGGCACATTTCAAAATCATCAACAATTCACAAAATTAAGACATGGGTTTTGAGGTATTTAAAACAACGATCTCAAAAACGTAAAAATTATCAAAAATCGAAACAGAAACATACCTTAATCAAAGTCTTCAATGGCCGAATATTTTAAAGCGTCAAACCTAACTTTCTTTTCTAGTTTTGGTGATAAAAAAAATGACGAACATGGCTTATTTCTTTAATGTTTTATGATATAATAACTTATTATTATACTATTATTATTTTAAATTTTATATTTAATATATAAAAAAACTATATATTTTAACAATCATGCCGTCCACTATCCTTTAAAATGGGCTAATTGCCCTTTAAGAACCTCATATTTAAAAGCCACTATCAAATAAACACTTCACACCTTAAAAAGCAAATTTCACATTTTATGCAATTAGATACTTTTGCCAAATTAAACACATAAACAACAAAATTAATTCACGAAACTTTCACACATTTAAATTCACACATCATAAACACACAAAATAATATTAAAATATTTTTTAGACTCGGATTTGTGGTCCCGAAACCACTATTCCCATTAGGGTCAAAATTGGGCTGTTACATTTTCAAATTCTTATATTATAATATATCATTTTTCAGCTGAAAATGATGGGACGCACAGAGGTCGAGGACGTATGCTACTTAGAGATTTATACGAGTTAAATCCAGTCGAGCGTGTCAAAGTATCCAGAAACAGTTTTGGTCAGCCTGTTGGATCAGAAGCTCGACTTTTAGCAGGATACTTGGGCATTTTAGCACGAAATGCAAATATGTTGCCTATCAACTATGAGTCATGGCATCAAATGCTCAATAGTAACAAAAATCAAGCCCTCGATAATATTAAGGTAACAAAACGTTTATGTCATCTATAATACTTGGGTTTAAGTTTCATTTATATTTATTTTCTTAACTTGTGTTTTTTGTAGGCGAGGTTTACTTTAGAGGTCTCGGATACTTATGTAAAGAAGGCATTGGGAAAAAGATGGAGAGAACATAAAAGTACTTTAAAGAAAGATTATTATAAGACAAAAACAACCCTTGAAGAGAAATTGCAAAATGTCCCGCCGGGTATGCTGAGGTACCAATGGGAAGATGCGGTTAGATTTTGGCATTCGAAGAAAGGCGAGGTATGACGTACTTCCAAACTCTTGTAATTATTTTGGTTTATAGTATTTACAATTTACGTACTAATAATATATAACGTAGGATCGTGAACGAGTTGGAAAAGCAGCAGGCAGAAACAAAAATTCACTCACACAGCAGGGTCGAAAAGTTTTGCTTGTGTAGTTGAGGCGAGGTATTTTTAATTTTTTAATACTGTCAAATATGTATTACTTTCCATTAAATAATATTTTTACTACTATATTGTAGGAACTGTCGTCCAGTCAAAAAGTTGGACGCCTTCAACTTTTTGAAATTACACATAGGAAGAAATATGGATCTCCTATGACTCCTGAAGCTGCAGAAATTATGATACATTTACTTAATACAATTTGACTTGTTTTATTTATTTATAATATTTATTTTCTAATGGTTTAATTCATTGTTTGTAATGCAACTATTGTTAAGTTATGTTGCATTTGTTTTTTTAATATATATTGCGTTCCTAACTATGTGATTTATTTATTAGGAAAAACTAAAGGATAAAAAGGAGGAGTATGAAGCGATTTCTTCCAGTGATAGTTCTGTTCATCTTGAAGACATTGATAACCGGATTATTACTGAAGTTTTGGGTCCTAAAAGGTATGGTCGGGTTCGATTTCAAGGATCTTTTGTTAACCCAACCCAATATTTTGGATCCAGCTCGCAGCAATACATGCCTTCGAGGAGTCAGGCTCAAGCTGAAGTTCAGAGGTTAAAAGACCAGATGGCTCAGATGCAAGCAATCACAGTTGAGGTTCAAAGGAAATATGAAGAACTCCAGCTACAACTTAAAGCAGGGGAAGCAGAGGCTGCAGCGAGGGAAGCAGAGCAGAGCAGAAAGTACGACGAACTCCAACAACAGCTTCAGAATATGATGAAGATGTTTCAGCAGTCGCAACATCCGCCGTCATAGTGTATTGTATAAAAAATTTTATCATTTTAACTTTTAACATTTTTGTAAAAATAATATGAATTATATTTTATTTATTGATATTTATATTATTTTATTTGTTTAATTTGAAATATTATATAGATTTATTGCT
This sequence comes from Gossypium raimondii, assembly GCF_025698545.1. Lineage (NCBI taxonomy): Eukaryota > Viridiplantae > Streptophyta > Magnoliopsida > Malvales > Malvaceae > Gossypium > Gossypium raimondii. Next base: position 11,522,868 of record NC_068571.1, read on the forward strand.
TTTGGGTAGTTTAGATTTGGTTGCTTTTGATTTGTTGCTACAGGAGGGCTGAAAATATGAAAATTTTTATTTTACAAAAATCCCAAAATTAGTGGCGTTTTTCTTAAAAAACGCCGCTAAATTTAACGGAGTTTATAGAAAAAGCACCGCTAAAAGTCACCAAACAATAACGGCGTTTGTGGAAAAAGCGCCGCTAAAAGTCATGATCTATAGCAGCGTTTGTGGAAAAGCGCTGTTAAAAGTCATGACCTTTAGCGGCGTTTGTGGGAAAAGCGCCGCTAAAACTCATGATCTATAGCAGTGTTTTAGGGAAAATGCCGCTAAAAGTCATGATCTATAGCGGCGTTTGTGGGAAAAGCGCTGCTAAAGGTCATGATCTATAGCGGCGTTTGTGGGGTAAGCGCCGCAAATACTTTTAATGGCGCTAAAAAGCGCCGTTAAAAGCCTAAAAAAACACCGTTAAAAACCTGTTTTGGTGTGGTGTGTAAACCAATATTTACAGCCAAATTTTATATTAATATGCTAGTTGTTACAAATTTAGTTATTAGTAATAATAGAACGCCCACTTTTGATATATTACTCCAACAATAAAGATAATAAAATAAATAAACAACCAAACTATACAAATGAAAAATATAACATATTTACAAAAAAAGTACCCATACATGTTACTAGTGCAATAAATAACAATAAAATAAACACGAGTTATAGAAAAGCCAACACCTAAAAACAAACACAAGTCATCAAAAAAGACCAACACCTAAAACAAACACTAATCATCGAGCTCCACATACTTGATCTCATAATCATCATCATAATAATATATGTCTAGAGAACCCTCAAGCACTTGTCTCATAACCGGGATGGAATCCATAAAATCCCAAAGTTGAATGTCTACCGCGGCAATCCACGAAGTGACGAGCATGCTATGATTCCTTCGACGAATGGTGGAACTCGTGGCGAAAATCGAAGTTCGCCTAGCTCCCACTCGTACACTATTTTTTTATAAACTATTTAACCAGTTCAGCGTATGGCTTATCTTCATGGGGAACCAGATATCGTCTAAGAGACCTTTTTTAACATCAGTTATCATCAATGTGTCGGTCAAACCCTGAATTTTCATGTCATCAGCTCTCATCGTTATACTACCCATCCAAAGCAACTTCTGTATTTTGCTATTGACTTTCATGACATGGGTAATAAAATCATCTGTTGGATCCATCCAAAAAAAAGAGTCAAATCATCAATCAAACTTATTATTCGATCTAAGTCCTCCTCGATTGTAATCACTCTTAAAGTATGGATGGTTATCACTATACTGATCTGTAACAAATATAAATAAAATAAAAACAATAAATATTCAAAAAAATCTTATATTTCTACGATTAAATTCATTGTTTATACATATTATCCGAAAATATGTTGTTACATAAATCGTGCCATTAACGATGGCATAAAAGCCATCTCTTAATTCAACATGGTTATCTCCATTTGCATAAAAATTGGCCATAAGCCAATTCTCCATTTCTTTTCTATTTTAATCATGGTCGAGAGTCATTTAAAAAAAGAAGTCAAACTCCTATTTTGGAAAGTCGTTTTTAAAAAAAAAATTAAGTATTAGAAAAAACACATCATAATAAAAACATACTTCAATGCATGAAAAAACAGGTTACAAAATTAGTAATCGAATTCAACTTAACTTTGATATCAATGATAATTAATGTAAATATATATTACGAGTAATAATAGAGCAAATAATAGAGGAACCGTATATATCGGATCGTCGTGTAACAACATTCAATATATTGATCAAGAACAAGATCACAAGCGAAAATTATTCGCATATCACAGCATTAATCTTCTCAAAAATAGAACGAACAAATGCTTAAAATTAAAGAAGAATAGTAATAATGACCATTGTTATTTTCTTTAGTGTCAACCAAAAGAATATGGATTTCTTTGTATAGAATGTGAATTCACTCTCTCTCAAAATATTAAGAGTAAGTCATTTCAAGTGGTTAACATGTAACTGCCTTAGGCAATTTATTTTTATTTTAAATAAAATTAGTCTTATCCATAATATGGATATGATTCAGTGTGTGTGAATCCATTATATATGTCTACACTAACAGGATCAAAACCTCGTAACATACAAAGACCTAAAGAAAAGCTAGAAAAGGTACAAAGAAAGATCTAGAAATTCAAAGCTATTCACTATGAGAAGAACTCCACTGGGAAGACCAAAATTGCAGTTATTGAACAAGGCATCGAGGAGGACAAGCCATTAACATTGGCACCCGCCTCCGATGTCGTCAAACACCCAAGGAAGAAGGCCAAAACAGTAGGCTTATCTTCGCAACAAAAAAGAAAATAAAAATAGGTCGCCAGCCATGGGGACTAGACAAGAGAAACAGGCACCATGAGCAAATGACAAGGCACAGTGGCCGACTTAGTTGCTGGTTGCACACGCGGCAAAGACACCAAAAGGAGACCAACCTTGGGAGAATAAAAGATGTTATTATTCAAGTATTTTTAGACCTTAACTAAGATCATTTTGAATAAAGGGAAAAATTGTGATCTTGTTCAAGTTTTACTATGGATATCTTTTAAATTATTTTGACTTTAACCGTACTCTATCTAAATTTATTATAATTTAGATCCAAATATATTTCAATTTTTATGTATATTATAATTTATTTTAAGTTTATTATAATTTTAGTTAATCATACATGTATCACTTTTAATTTGTAGTTTTTACCTATGATTCTACCAATGAACTCTTGAAAAAACATCACCATGCATGGGTGATTCAGTATTATTTATCAATAGTCACTCTTATCAATGATGGTGAATCCTGGATTATGATTTTTTTTTTTATAAAAAGTTACAGGAGCTCATCAATTTATTCGTCAATCCATTAAAACGATTTTCTATTTTCGTTTAATTTTTTTATTTAAGGTTTATCTTGATTTTTAAATATAAAATAAATATATAGTCTACAATTAAATGTAATTAAAAATAAAACAAGTAAAAATATATAGAATGAAGGTGGGAACTTTCTATCCGCCTTCAAAAAATTAAGAAAAATATATATAATTCGAAACTCATCAATTTAGTTGGAGGTTGGTATTAAGAAGATGAAAACCATAGTTTATCTCATAAAAATCATAGTTTATTCTGTAGGCTCATTAAGGGATAAATATTAGTTACGAGTTTTAAAGTTGCTCTATACTTAAGGCGAAAATCAAATCCTCGATTAGTGGTTAATGTAAGAGAAACTATTGTCATCTCACCTAACTCCCGTAGTTAAAGATATGAGATTGGGAAAGGGATGGTTCAAACTTGGGCAAGAGAGAGGGAAACGAGTGTGTTTAACCATTTGGACTACTGTCTATTCTTAACCAATAGTAATTCAATAAATAAAAAGAATTTGAGATTTTTATAGAAAAAAGGTCTCTATTCGGTTTAATTGGAGTTTTTCGAGCTGTAAATAAAATAGAGGCTGGCAAATTTAATAAAAGAATGACGTAGAATGTTAAAACTTATTTCATAGTATTTTTGAATGCCTTAAAATATAAAAAGGTCATTTTATTAAATTAAATTACAAGTTATTCTGTAAAATATATATAATTAAAATAAAATATTGTATTCATCAAGAAAATGAAATCAATAAAATATTAGATAAAAGAAAATTATATTTCTCGTAATTTTGTCAACTGTTGAATAGTAGAGTGAAAAAGAAAGAAGTTTATTAAATAATCAGCCTCGTCTTTTTGGAGTAAATAAATTCTTTTAAAGTTTTAGTTTAATGATGACATTAAAATTTTGAGATTTTAAATTTGATTCTCATTTATGTAAGTTATGTGCCATTTTTTTTATTTTTTAGTTATAAAAAGAATCTTTGATGATTTATGTTTAATTTGGACTAGCAACTAATTAAATTAGTTGGACCAAAAATTAATTGAAGTACTAGTATGGAGAAGTTAGATAAATTTAAAATCGGGCTAAAAATTATTAGTTGATTTTTTATTTTTAATATATTTTAATATTTTTAATAATTTATTTAATTAAACTGAATAAATTAATCGAACAAAATTAATTATCTAACCAATTCAATCATCAATTTAATTTTGAAAACATTCCTTAACATCACCTTATATTCTTCTTTCATACTTCAAAACAAGAATTAGAAATAATAAGAAAAAATTTAGTACATAAAAATTTGGATTATATTTGATATGATGAACTATGCAATATTTCAAAATTATTTTATTTGATATTTGACTTGAATTGGATAGGGTTTATATTCTATGTATAAATTTGATTAAGATAATATATTTTGATTAAATTAATGTTTGAGTTAATTAAACATAAATTCAATTGGTAAATGATTAAAATATATTTTTAAAGAATAAATAGTAGTATAGGGTATTTTTGTTATTATTTTATACTTTTATATAAAATCTATAAAAATCAATTTAAATCCAAAATAAATGTTTAAAATGGTGGAATTAAACATAAAATATCATAGTCTTCAAAGCTTCAATTTTACCATTTCAACAGAAGACTCATTTATTTTTTACATGTTTTTATAAATATATTTTTATATAAACTTTTCACCCAACTTGTGAATGTGTCATAATCTAATATATAAATATATAATTTTTTATAATACAACTATATCAACAAGTACAATTAAAATGGTAATTATAAACACCAAATTGAATAGTTAACTTTGTAGTTGGTTATTAACTGAAGTTGTCACTATTTATAGTGATAAATTATGTCTCTTAAATTCAAAAGTTATGTCACTTGATTATTAACAAGGAGTTATAATTATTGAAGTAGATATATATTGAATAATTATGTTTATTGTTAAATATATAGTTATCCATTTGATTAGTTATGTCCCTATAAAGAGACATGAGGCCTCCTATGAATATGAGTGAAATTTCATTTACATGATACACCAAAAAACACAGAAACAAAGTTTCTTTCTATTCTCCTGCCATCTTTCATGTTCCTAAATTGTTCTATAAAGAATAAATTCTTTATAGAAATTGTTCTATAAAGAATAAATTGAGAAATTGAACACACAAATTTAACGTGGAAAAATCCCTCCAAAGAGGATAAAAAACCACGGGCAAAGATAATTTTACTATAATGGCAAAAGAACGAAGACTACAAAAGATGGAGATAAAACTAAACCCCAAACCCCAAAAATAAAGAACCCTCAAAACGTAAACACAAAATTCTCTAAATGTGTTATGAGTTCTAATCTCTAAATAGGGTGTGTTTACTAAGGTTGTAAAAAAGTCTATTTATAGGTTAAATTCATATGTCAAATAATAATAAAATAATCTAAACTAATCAGTGTTTGATCGAAACAAATAAACAGAGTTTAACTAAAAGATTATTTCTCAAATTTTACTGAAAATAGGAGTCATGCTTAACAAATCTCCACATTGACTCATATTTCTACAACGCCATCTTTGCCAAAGCCCGCCACGAGCCTATCTTGAACTATGCAAGGAATTAACTGAGTCGAATATGTACTTAGAAACTGGAAGACTTCTAACCTTCGACTTGTACACTGCCAAATCAAAACTAACCCAGGTCTGATTTTCACGAACACAGTGCCCTAACTTTTCAAAACATGTATCCAAAAGAGAACCTCTCTTCAACGAAACGGTCATACATTTTCCCTCCTATGACCAAGTTGTCTCCGCTCCAAACGAGTTGACTTCGACTCTGTAACGGATAAGGGACATCCGATTTCACCGGTCACTGTAAAACCTTCCAGAATATAAAGACTGCCAGTTCTTTTACCTTTTAACAAAACAAAAGCTCCACGAGATACTTTAATACCGCTCGACTCGATATTAATTCTGCATCCTTTCAAGTCTAAAATACTCAAGGAGATGAGATTCTTTCGTAAATCAGGTACATAGCTAACATCTGAGAGTGTCCTAATCTTCCCATCATGTATCCTAATTTTAACAGTACCAATACCAATTACCTTACTAGATGAATCGTTTCCCGTGCGCACAACTCCACCTTCAACCGAACTGTATGTGGAGAACCATTCTCTATTGGGACACATGTGGAAAGAACATCCTGAATCTAGGATCCACTCGGACATGAGCTCGGAGTTATTGCTCGTTGACACTAACAAGAAATCATCACCGCTTTCATCGATCAAATTAGCACCAGCTACATCTTCCTCGTTACTCTCAGCAGCTCTTTTATTTCGCAGTTTATAACAATCTGCTTTGATGTGACCTAACTTTTTACAATAGCGACATCTTTTGTCTCGTTTCTTTGATGCCATCAAAACGAAAGCTTGCCTATCTGCCTGATACAAACCGCCTCGGTGTTGAGTCGAGTCGTATTTGAGTTGCCCAATCGTGAATTGAGTAGGATAGATTCGTTTCGATTTAAAAGAAACAAAATAAAGTTAATGGCTTCAAACAAAGGTAATAGACAAAATAGATAAGAAAACAATAACAAATTAATTGGCTAAGACCGAGAATGAACCAACAAATAATGGATTGTTGACCCGAGTCTCAAAATGGTTCTTAGGTGTTTATCGGTCTAAAGAAACAGCAAGAAACCTTGACCCACTATCAACTATGATAGGAACCAAAGGTATATTGAACGCCACACCAAAAGGTGATAAGTTCAGCAAACAAAGAAAAGGTAGACGCCACAAGCTATGCTTGATAAGTCAAATCAATTCCGTAAGAACAAAAAGAATTGGATAACTCACAATTCAAAGTTTTCATCTATATTCAGCAAAAAGTCCCTTTTCTAAGGCTGATTACATCTATTTATAAGGCTAGAACAAGGTAACCGAATGGTTAAGAACATCCAACTTATTGTGCCATAAAAACTCATGTCTTTTCTTATGCTTGAACCAAATAACTCCTTCCATAAAATCACTTCAATTCAGCTGATTTGAATGTCTTTAATTGCTTAAAAATGACTCTTGAGTTGTCCTTGGCCAGCTGAATAGACAACATCTTTTAACCAGCTCCTTAATGACATTTTAAAGGCTTGATTAAATTCTCTTGAAAGCTCCAAAAACTGTTGGAAGAAGAAGGGTTGCTGCTGAATTTTAAAGGGCATAAAATGCTCTTTAAAAACTTCTTTAATGATGTTTAATCTTCCTTTATAACAGCCTTGAATTGTAACAACTATGAGCTGAAAAGTCACCTGCAATAAACAAATTAAAATGAGTTTATTAAACACATGAAAACACTTATTAATCATAACACACATTATGACTTACTTAAATAAATGAACTAAAGCATATATGCAATAATTATTCCAGCAACTAGTTTAATTAAAGAAGCATAATTAAATGAACTTAATTCATGCATCAATAAATAATCATAGGAACTAGATCAATTAAGAAGCATCTTATTTAATAAAGTTCAATAATTAACTCATTTATTAAAACTTAAGATGAGTTGAATTAAATGATCAGCAACTCATTTATTAAACTAAGATAAGTTTAATTAAAAGAAACAAATTCAGCTTGCAATAAATTGCAAGTGACGCCTATTAAACGGTTCAAAGCACGACTTTCGAATTCGGCTACTTGCTCTCCTCAAGCTCGTTCCACATAGCTTGCTATTGCATTTCGAAATTTCTTAACTCGTGATCGAGTTATTGGTCCTCGTGGCAGCTCAATGGATTTGGTAGTAATTTCCCGGGCTAAGGTCATATCACTGCCTTGCTATCCAAATGAAGCTCATTGTCGAGTTTGTCTCTACTCAACAAATGATGCTTCACATCTTCGAACGAGAGTTTGTCTTTGCCATAAATCAGGGTCTCCCTGAAAGACTTATATAAAGGGGTTAAAGAGCACAATAATAGCATAGCTTGATCTTCATCATCAATATGAACCTCAACATTCTTTAAATCATTTATAAGAGTAATGAATTGACTGATGTGATCTCTAAGAAGCTCACATTCGTTCATGTGAAACGTAAATAGACGTTGTTTCAACACTAAACGGTTAGCCAGAGACTTAGTCGCATAAAGAGTTTCTAACCTTTTCCACAAGGCGGATGAGGTCTTCTCCATCAATACCTCCTGCAATACTGTATTCGCGAGGCACAGCTGGATTGCAGACAAGGTCATTTCATCAAGCTCTTCTCATTCTCTTTTATTTAGATTCTCAGGATTTTTTCCCGATAACAACCTTTTTCAAACCGGATTGAACTAGACTTGCCATCATCCGAACTTGCCATAGATTGAAATTTGTCTCACCATCGAACTTTTCAATTTCAAAACTTGTTAGTGATCGACCCGATTAAGCAACAAGTAACAAAAATAGCGGAATAAATTGAGAAATTGAACACCCAAATTTAACGTGGAAAAATCCCTCCAAAGAGGATAAAAAACTACGGACAAAGATAATTTTACTATAATGGCAAAAGAACGAAGAGTACAAAAGATGGAGATAAAACTAAACCCCAAACCCCGAAAATAAAGAACCCTCAAAACGTAAACACAAAATTCTCTAAATGTGTTATGAGTTCTAATATCTAAATGGGGTGTGTTTACTAAGGTTGTAAAAGAGCCTATTTATAGGCTAAATTCATATGTCAAATAATAATAAAATAATCTAAATTAATCAGTGTTTGACTGAAACAAATAAACAGAGTTTAACTAGAAGATTATTCTCAAATTCGACTGAAAATAGGAGTCATACTTATTAGAAATTGATATTCTTGCTATGTTCCACTTAATGCTTAATAGATTGTTTTCGTCATTAGGCTTCATTGTATCCTCGAGGCTTATTTGTTAATAACTCTTTTGCACACCAAAATATAGAGGGGCTAATAAAACCTTAAAAAAAGTAGTATTAATACATACCTTGAAGTCTTCATTTATTTCTCATAAGACCAAAATTGCAGTTTGTTGAATAAGGCACCGAGGAGGACAAGCCATCAACATTGGCACCCGCCTCTGATGTCGTCGAAAATCCAAGGAAGAAGGCCAAAACAATATGATTATCTCCCCAATAGGTCGCCAGCCATGGCGACTAGGACAAGAGAAATAGGCACCATGAGGGAAGGACAAGGCGTAGTGGTTGACTTAGTTGCTAGCCGTACACACGACAAAGGCACTAGATGGAGACCAACCTCGAGAGAGCAAAACGAGAGAAAAATGAGTTTTAGGATGTTATTGTTCCAATGTCTATTTTTCAACTCAAGTGTTTTTAGACCTTAACTAAGACTATTTCGAATAAAGGAAAAAATTGTGATCTTGTTCAAGTTTTATTATGGATAGATTTTCTTTCAAATAATTTTGGATTTAATTGGATTTTATCTAAATTTATTATAATTTAAATCTATATATATTTTAATTTTATATCTATTAATTTTAAAAATTTATTATAATTTTAATTGAACATGTATCACTTTTAATTTATAGATTTTACCTATAATTGTACCAATGAACTCTTAAAAAAACATTGTCGTGATTGACTCAATATTTACTCTTATTAATGATGATGAATCTTGAATTATGATTTTTATTATAAATATTTCGAAATTTTCAGCTGATCAATTCAATCGTCAATCTAATAAAACAAGTTTCTATCTTCATTTTATTTTTTACTGTCTTGATTTTTTAAATAAATAAATATATAGTTTACAATTAAATGTAATTAAAAAATAAAACAAGCAAAAAGTATATATAGAATGAAGGTGGGAACTTACTACCGACCTTAAAAATATCACGAAAAAACATACAATTCGAAAACCATCAATTTAGTCGGAGGTTGGTATTAAGAAGATAGAAAATCATATTTATCTAATAGAAATCATGAATTCTGAAAAATAATTTGGTGGAGAATTTGAGCGGAGACGATATGGAATTAAAACAATAAATTTCGAGGTGCAGGTGATGCTTTTCAAAGAGAACAATTTGTCTCTACACAAAATTGCTAGAGGGTTAAGACAAAGGTCTTCCCAAGATACAACTAAGTTTTTTGATTTCCTTTGATTAGCAAAATCAAGTTATTTCCTAATTTTTACTTTAATTTCTGAAATTGAATTGAATGTAACAAATATATTTTGAGTGTCATAGTTCTTCTATTTATATGCATTCAGTGGACACTATTGAAGAGATAACCCTTTGTATTGGACATACTTTTGAAAAGAAATATGTTCTATGAAAATTAAATGTATCCATCAGATGAATGAATCATCATTTTTAATCTGAATAAGTGCTCATGAATCACACTAATTGATCTATTAATAATATCTAAATTTATGATCCACAATTTTCAACATAATTTAATAAAAAGAAATCAAGGTTTTACAAGAAAAAGGTCTCTATTCGGTTCAATTGGAATTGTTGGTATAAATGTAAAATAAAATAGTGGCTGACAAATTTAATAAAAAAAGGGCCGTAGAATGTTCAAACTTATTTCATACTTAAAAAATAAAATGGTCGTTTTATTAAATTGGATTACAAGTTATTCGGTAAAAGTATAAATAAAATAAAATAGTTTATTCATTAAGAAAAATGAAATCAATAAAAATTAGATAAAATACAAATATATCATGTAACAATATAATCTTTCTCCTAATTTTGTCAACTGTTGAATAGTAGAGTGAAAAAGAAAGAAGTTTATTAACGATTTATGATGTAAAAAATATCATTGATGAGTTAAGCTGACTGTTTAACGGACCAAAAATGGATTGGGTTAGCATGAAAAAGTTAAATCAGGTTAAAAATTTATTGAATTGAACCACCAATTCAGTTTTGAAAATCTTGTCATCTCAACTCATAAATAAGAGGATAATGAATTTCAACACGCACTCGAACTCACATCCTCCTGTATTGACAACAATATCTATACCAATCGAGTTAAGACTCAATCTACCTCATTATTAAATTTAACTATGATGAAAATTTCAACATTTCTTTGATACATCAAAACAAAATAGAAATAATAAGAAAAAAAAATCTAGTATATAAAAACCTTAGATTACATTTGATACGATCAACTATGCAATATTTGAAAAATATTTTATCTTTGACTTGGATTGGTTAGAGTTTATATTGTACCCACAAATTTCATTAAGATAATATATTTTGGTTAAGTTAATATCTCGAGTTAATTAAATATAAATTTAATTGGTAAATGATATTTTGTTTATAAAGTATGAATATTATTATAGGTACGTATTTTTGTTTTTATTTTTTTATTTTTATATAAAATTTATAAAAATTAATTTAAACTCAAAATAAATTTTAAAAATAAAATATATGGTAAGATTTAAACCTAAAATATCATAACCTCTAAAGCTTCAATTTTACCATTTCAGCAGAAAGACTCATCTATTTTTACATGTTTTTTTATAAATATATTTTTACATAAACTTTTCACTCAACTTGTAAATGTGTCATAATCTAATATATATATATATATATATATATAATTGTTTTGATGATATATACAATTAAAATGACCATTATAAACACTAAATTGAAAAATTAACTCAACAACTAACTCAATCTAACTAATAATATGTATATCTATAATTAGACTATATAAAAAAATACCTAGTTGATGTTGTGAATAATGGTTTAATCATGTTATATTTTAAGTTTTGAATGATAGTTAAGAAAGAAAAGGACTCCTAATTAGTTGGTATACTAAGAAAACTTAAACCGAGAAAATTTTAATGAAAAATAAAAGTTTGTTGATTTAGTGTTAAAAGTAATAGGTTGTAGGTATAAAGGTTTGGGTTTAATCTCAAATAACTCCAAGTCTTACATTCAATTATAAAAATTTATGTATATAAACTTTCAAAAATGAGAAAGGATTGTATGAAACTATGATTCCATAGCATCTCTATCCCTTTCTAATAAGAGAATGACAAATTAAATTTTCCTCCTGAAAAAATTCAGATCCAACTAAAAGTGCTAAAAATCAAGAAGAAAAAGTTGATTTGTCATTCTCCTATTGGAAAGGGATAGGGATGACATGGAATAATGGTTTCATACAATCTCTTCTCTTCAAAAATATGTTAGAACAAAATAAAAAACTAGCATTTATTTAAGTTCAAGAATATTATTTTTTATTTTGATATTTATAAATTTTCATAATTAAATTTAAATAATTTTATTATCTAAATAATAAATTGAATCGTACTGAATTAACTCTAAATATTAAAAAATTATCTTAAATTCGATTTAATTTGAATTAATGTGTCTATGCAAGCCATATGCAAAATTAACTTCTAGGGTTTATGGTAGCAAACGTTTGTAAATTATTATTTAGATTTTAAAATTGTAATTGAGTTTTTAAAGTATCATTTTCTTATCAATTAGATTCTTCAATTTTGACGTTAAATGCTACTTTAGGACTAATATGAAACATATTTAAAAAACATGGATCAAATTTTAAGTACTTATATATCTACTGTAGGCAGGGATGTTCATTGTTCGGTTAAAATTGAATTAATTGACCGAACCGATTTAATTCGGTTAATCGGTCGATGGCTGAATTTAATTCGGTCGAAAATCGGTTAATGATTTTTTAAAATTTTGATTATCGGTTATTTCGGTTCGAAATCGGGTAATTAACCGAATTAATCAAAATAAATAATATATTATATAATATATTTTTTATATTAGCAATGTATTTTTTGAACTATTATTATTTATATTAATCAAAATAAATAATGTATAATATATTTTTTGAACTATTTAAAAAATGAACATTAACAATGTATTTTTTTTATATGTTTTATACTTATTTTAACCAAAAGATAAAAACATATAAATTTCAATTTATTTGATTAACCGATTGAATTTACCAAAATATTTTGGTCCAGTTAATATATTTAAATTGGTTCGATTAGCAATTAAAGATTTTTACATTTCGGGTAATTCGATTAATAACCGAACCGACCGTTTGAACACCGCTAACTGTAAGGGTAGTTTGGATTTAGCATATTAAAAAAAAGTCATTTTAACCATCAATTTAATTTTTCATTTTTTTAGCTTTTAAATTTGTGTTGTTTGTCAAATCACCCCAAAATAGATGAAAAGTTAGCTGTCGTGGCATAAACGTAGATGTCATATCAACAATTAATAAATTTTTTTAAATTTAAAAAATTAAAAAATGTAAAAAAATATTTTTAAAAAATTAAAAATAATATTTTTAAATTTTTAACTTACATGGCATACATGTGGTGATCCATGTGTATGTCACGTTAGCAAAGTTAACAAATATTAATTTTTCCGTACATTTTGAGGTGATTTGACAAAAATAAGGTTAAGGGTTAAAATAGGTGAAAAATTAAATGAAGGACTAATTAATATATATATTTTATAAAGTTGGAAGGTTAAAGAATTTAATATCCCTATAAAAAAACACAATATCATTAAAATTTAGTAGTAATAATTTTTAACACATTGATGAAAGTTGTTCACGTGACGTGGTTAAAATTGGATTCATTACTTGGAATTATATCAACACTAAAATTCAACATCCAAACTAATGGATAGGCTAATATGATGTTATATTTTGAAGTTTAAAAATTAATTTATAATTTAGGTCATAATTTGGGGAGCTGTAGTGCAATTAACCCTAACTTTTATAACATCTATGAAGTGTAAAATACGCCGACATTTTGAAACAAAAAAGGGTTTGATTTCGCGGATGATTTTGTTATTTTAATAATAGAAAATTTAATTAATAAAAAGGAAGAAAGAAAACTAAAAGGAACTGAAAATACTCGTTTTGTTATCTTTGTTTAATGTTACAGCTAATTATTTTCCTTTCTTTATGACGAAAAATTATAATTGACAGAATTACAAGGTTTTATAGTTTCCTCAATTATCAACAGCTGCAGTGAAGATCCTCCAACTCCTTAACAGCAAAAGAAATCCCAACACATTAATGCCTTAATTGCAGGCTTTTAACCTTTTTCTTTCCCTTCTATCAAACCACAACTCAAAGCTCTCACCTCTTTTGTCCTGTCCCTGTCCCCCCCTCTCTCTCTCTCTCTCTCTCTCTCAAGCTCACAACTTTGGTTTTTTTTTCTGAGCAGTTCACCGGCGTCGACCTCGCCGGGATCTGGTCGGGAAGTTTCACCGGAAAAAGAGAATGAACCTCAATTGAGGCTTTTCCCTTTTCAGCATTCTGTTTATAAGCTAAAGGAACTTGGTTCTTTTTTCTTTTTCTTTTTGGATCATTTTGAAAAAAAGGCTTTTCTGGGGAGTAGTTAGTGGAGATTTAGTTGAAACCGAATCATAAGAATTCTGGGTTTTGCATATTTGGATAATGTATGTTGAGAGTTTACGGGGTTTTGGCCAAAATAAGTAAGTTTTTTAAATCTGGGTTTGTCTTTTTTAAGCTTTAGTTTTGCTTTTGGTAAGCTGGGTGGAGCTGTTGTTTCTAGCTAAGGTTTTTGTTATTATCTTAATTCAAAAGTTTGGTTACAAGGGAAGTTTAGAGTTCAAGGAGTTGGTGGTTAAGTTTATTAAAATTTTCAGAAATCACCATATCTTGGGAAAAGAAAACCCAAAATTTCAGAGGGTTTTTTTTTTTTTTTGCATTATAATTGATTAAAAAAGCCTGAAGATTTGGATCAAGTGGGGGTGAAGTTTGAGGTGAAAAGGGGTAATTTACAATGTGCAGAGTAGAAGAGACAAGTGGAAAGTGTGATTACAGGAAACAGTGGGAAATGAAAATTAAGATGTTTGGGGAAGGGAAAGTGGAGAAGTTAAAGAATTCAATGGTTTCAAGGTCTAGAATGAAGCTATGGATGATAAGGGCATTAACCACAATTTTGTTATGGACATGCTTTGCTCATTTGATGACATTAGGCGAAATTTTTGGTCCCAAGTTGCTCAAAGGCTGGCCTTCTTGTTTCACTCATTCTACTTCTGAGTTGCCTTTGGTTGCTCCTGAATTGTCTTCTATTCCACCAAAACTCATTCTTCCACCGAAAAGTAAGTTCTCAAAAGTTCCTTTCTTTTTATTTGCAATTTCTTGAGTATGCAATGATTGATTTTAATTGATCGCCATTTCTTCAATATTTGGTGTTTGTTTGTTTGTTTGTTTGTATGTATTTCTTGTGAACAGGCAATTTTTTCTGTCAAAGATGCCTTCTTAAGTCCTTAACAAAGACTTTGCTTTTTATCATCTTTTTCCCCCTTTTTCTTATGTCAATTAACCTGTGAATCTTTTGCTTGCCTTATCAGCTATTAAAGCTTTTATGGGGCTTTCTGCTTTTTCCCTTTGATGGAAATTGAAGAACCCCCCCCCCCCCAAATCAAGTTGTCTATGACTACTGTTCTTATTTGATGACTGTTTTTTTTTTTTACAGGGTTATATAAGAATAATGGTTATCTTATGGTTTCCTGCAATGGAGGACTCAACCAAATGCGAGCTGCGGTAAGTTGATTTTTTCATCTCAGCATCATTTTGGATTTCCTTGTTTCACTGTCTGGTTTTTTGCTCATAACTTTCCTGTTCAGATGCAAACCATTTCATGTCTTTTCCGGCTTCTGTTCCGCAGATTTGCGACATGGTTGCCATTGCCAGATACCTAAATGTCACACTTATTGTTCCTGAACTAGATAAAACCTCTTTCTGGAATGACCCTAGGTACATACTATCTATTTAATCTTTGTTTTTGGATTCGAATTATGAGCTGCAATTCAAGATGATCCTCAAATTGATTGTTTATAAATTATGATCAGTGAGTTTAAGGACATTTTCGATGTTGATCACTTCATTACTTCCTTGAGAGATGAGGTTCGGATATTGAAGGAACTACCACCCCGAGTTCAGCATCGAGTTGACCAAGGAATGTTCCTCTCTATGCAACCGATTAGTTGGTCCGATATTTCTTATTATGCTCATCAGGTTAGTTGCCTATCGATTAAAGATGGAATAAGCTTTGCTGTCCTGGTATTGTTTGCAATTCGTTGTATTGCATCTAATTCTGGAGTCATTGTTACCAGATTCTTCCTCTTGTGCAAAAGCACAAAGTTGTACAGTTGAATAAAACCGATGCTCGGCTTGCAAATAATAACCTACCACCCGAGATTCAGAAGTTGCGCTGCCGTGTAAATTTCAATGCGCTTAAATTTACTTCTCAAATCGAGGAATTGGGTAGAAGGGTTGTCAAGATTTTGAGGGAGAAAGGCCCTTTTCTCGTGCTTCATCTCCGATATGAAATGGACATGTTGGCTTTTTCCGGCTGCACTCATGGTTGCAACAGCGATGAAGAGGAAGAACTTACAAGGATGAGGTATGCTGTAAGCCTTTTTTGTCATTCCCACAACAATAAATTATGTCATCTCTTTACTAATTACAGCAAATCCGGTATTATTAGGTATGCTTATCCCTGGTGGAAGGAAAAAGTAATAAATTCAGAAATGAAAAGGAAAGAAGGTTTGTGCCCTTTGACACCCGAAGAAACTGCTCTAGTATTAAGAGCACTCGGTATTGACCGCAATGTTCAAATTTACATTGCCGCCGGAGAAATATATGGTGGAGAGAGACGGATGGCTCCGTTGGCAGAAGCATTTCCTAATTTGGTCAGTAAGATGTATGTTCGGCATCTACAATGCATGTTATATGTGATCTAACAGTCGGCTTTTCTTGCACAACAGGTCAGAAAGGAGACTCTGCTAGTTCGATCGGACTTGAAATTCTTCCAAAACCACTCATCCCAAATGGCAGCGTTGGATTATCTAGTTTCCTTAGAAAGTGATATATTCGTTCCTACATATGACGGAAACATGGCCAAGGTTGTCGAAGGCCATCGGAGGTAAACACATCTGACACTCTCGCATCAATTCTTGTACTTACAATTCGGATCTTTTACAAAAATATTACAAAAAGAATAAAAAAAATACCAAAAGAATATTAATTTTTTTTATTTACCAAAATAATACAAAAAAAAAACATGATAGCCTGGTGGAGGGCCTGCCACAGGCGGCACAGGACTAAAATGTAATGATCTAAAGTATTCAAGGACCTGATACGCAAATTTACCATTTTGAGAAAAGAAGGTGAAATGGTGCCACCTGCGGCACTAAACTTGAAAAGTGGCTAATTGCCTTCTAAGCCCTCCTTATTTATTATTTTCTTTTTATTCCCCTTCAACTCACTTTTTTTATTTAATAAACAAGCCCTCAACCTATTTTTATAGTTAAATAAGCTCTTAATCTATGATTTTTACTCATAAAAGCCCTTTATTTTATTATTAAAGTAAATATATTTTACCTAAAGTAAAGCTATTTAAAAAAGTATAAACTAATTTGTATTTTATGTTTATGTGAATTTGATGAGAATAGTTTATGAAATAAAAAAATTTTAAATTTTTACTCTAATAATATTTTTATAATTTATGTTTATGTATATTTTACTCTAATAATATTTTTATAATTTAAAGTAAATATGATCCTTTGCTAAAATTTAAAATAATAAACATGGCCAAGGTTGTTGAAGGCCATCGGAGGTAAACATATCTGACACTCGCGTCAATTCTCTTCTGTTTGATTTATATCGATAATTGCTTGTTTAACACGTTCCAGATTCTTGGGGTTCAAGAAAACGATCTTATTAGACAGAAAACTTCTGGTTAAGTTAATAGATGAATACCAGAGCGGGTCGTTAAGCTGGGACGAGTTCTCAGAAACCGTGAAGGAAGTACATTCGGATAGAATGGGAAACCCGAAGAAACGGGTGGTCATTCCGGATAGACCAAAAGAAGAAGATTATTTTTATTCTAATCCACATGAATGTGTACAACTGTTGGATGAACCTTTGAGTTGATCTTCAATTACACTCTGTACTTAAAATACATATTTTATGATTAGTCATAATTCCAAAATAATGGAAATATTCAAATCCCAATTTATATTTTTCTTTTCTTTTAAATGAATTGAAAATTAAATCAATGAGATTTTTATCCGGCGGTTCAAGTAAATAAATTATTAAAATTTTTAAAAAAATTATAAAAGCCAGCTCAATTGGTTTTTTGTCTCAGTTCGTTTTATCTCATCAGATTCGTCCCTGACAAAATTTTATTTTAAAAGGCACGTGTGAATACATCAACTTTTTATATCCCATTATTAGTGAATAAAATGATTAAAAATAAATGTGAATAATAAAATAATAATAATACATTGGTCAAACTTAATCTCCCATTAAGAAAAGAAATCCAAAAAATGACTCATGCACCAAGAAATTCCATATTGGATCCCTAGAAGCAGCAAATAAGAAAATGGGGTTTGAGTTGAGGAAATAGAGGTGGGGAGTGATCCAAGGGGAGAAAAATGGCATAATGTGGGGGGTGATCCAAGAAATCACCCACTTTCCACTCAAGTGTCATATAGCTACTAAATATTTGATTTTGCACCACTTACCTAAATAAGTGTGGCAGTTCTATCCCCTTAATGTACCTTTCTCTCCCCACACTAAACCCATTTATATATTCCATGCCAATAAAGCGCCCTATTTTTCTATAAACTTTCAAACTTCTCATCAATATCCAACCACCCATAAATTAAAATTAATATGCAAATAAGAGATGGTTGCTATTCCTATTTTATAATTTAAATGACTTGACTTGGAATTTGACTTAGGGTCCAACCTTATATAATAAAATTCTATAGGAATCCTAAGAGGATGAATCGACTTCTTCTCTATTTCTACACCAGAATCTCCTCCATCTCTAATCTCTCATTCTTTTTCAAGGTTTAATGATGGAAAAGATAAAGATGATTGTTTCATAGTTAGCAGCCCAATGAATTCTTAAATGGTAGGGTTTTTTCTGGTCAATCACCAAAAATAAGAACCTAACATAAAGTATTTAATATATTTTTTAATAGTTCATAATCTCACCAACTCTTTATTAAATAAACTCATATGAAAATGGAAATTATATATCAAAATCCTTTTCAAATCCCATCAATTTATTAATAATATTAATGTGGGTTGAATTAATATTTAGGGTGGCTTTGGATGGGCGATTAACTTACTTTTTGTCTCACGCTACAGTATCTAATCTCACCGCCACCACTCTTTTTACATTAATTGCATGTAATGCACTACCCATCCAAAACCACCCTTAGTAGACTTAAATATAAGAATTAAATTGTAAATTTAGTTATTAAATTTTGTTTTCATTGATATTTTATATTTTTAAATTATGAGTAAATTTGTCATTCAATTTTTATGTGATTGAATTTTACCACTAAAATTTGAATTTTATTAAATTTTGCTACCAACTTTGATTTTTAAATTAAAATTTATCATTTAAAATTCATTTTGATGATTTGAAAAGGTAAGAAAAATTATTTCAAATATTTTATTTTAATAGTAATAATAATTTAACTTATAAATATTAAAAATAATAAAGTAAATTAGAATATCTATTTAATAAAATAAAAACTTCGACAATAAAAATACATATATCATAAAAGAAAAGAATGAAGTTTATTTTTATAAATAACCATTTTATTTAAATTTAAGATTCTATTAGTTAACTTATTATTGTTAAATATTAAAGTAAACTTATTAAATTTTTCTTCAAATTAATAAAATTAAAATTGAATAGCAAAATTTAATAATAAAAATTAACTCTAGTCACAAAATTCAATCAAATAAAAGAAAAATCACAAAATTTAATATAGAGTTAAAAGTATAGTGGTAAATTTATCTCTAATTCATAAGAACAATGGCAAATATCAATGAAAATAAAGTATAGCGTAAATTTGACAAATTTACATATTAACCTTAAATATAATAACTTTTAAACACGAATACAATCTATAATTAGATATAACTAATTAAAATAATAATGATATTTAAGATTGTGTCATGTGATGCTTATTAGTCTTATCTTAAACCCTCGAAAGTGCCCCATCGAAACTTTTATTATGTTATTTTTCTACCATTGTAGCAATTTCTGCATAACTATTTATTTAGCCCTTCAATTTTATAAAAAGAAAGAAAGTTGTTTTAGCTCTTTATTTAATTTTTATTTTTAATCTTTAAACTTGTATTTTGTCAAATCAATCTAAAATGAATGGAAAAGTTAACGTTTTTGACTTTACAAATATTACATACATTTGGATTTTCACGTGGATAGATAACACATCAAGTTTTAATTAATTTTTTAAAATCTAAAAAATTCAAAAAATTATTTTTAAAAATTAATATCCATTAAAATTATTAAAGATTATAAAAATATTTTTTTAAAATTTTAAGAAATTAATTAAATGTTGACATGTCATCTACGTGCAATCCACATGTGTGTCACGTCAGCAAAATTAACAAGAGTTAACTTTTCCATCTATTTTAACGTGATTTGGTAAAAGATATAATTTTAAGAACTAAAAAAGATGAAAAATTAAATAAAAAAGATAAAGATAATTTTTTATAATGTTAAAAGGACAAGTCATTAGTAATTTGTAATCCTAAAAATCCGAGCAGTTTGGGTAAAATATAGAAGAAGAGAAGGTAAGACGGGGTAAGTACAGAATTTAGTTCTCACTCGCTTTTCCTCGTTTTTCTCAATACTAACTTTGTAATTATGATTAGGTAAAATGATTTTTATGCGAAAACATTCTTAACCCAAAGCTGCATCTCTTCGTTTTAGGAAGGTAATTTTTTCAGAATTGGAGTGCAGTGCAGGGATATCTCTATTTTTAATAGATAACCAAGTTCTTGAAATTTTGGACTTAGGTGGGCTTCGAGGTCAGGGTTCGGTTTTTATAATTAAGAATGTATAAGATATATTCCAAATCTGTCAATATATATATATATATTTGTAATTTTTAGTTACAATTTGTTGATCTTAGTTTTAGAAATTAATATAACATAGAACATGATGAAAAAGTAAATGGGAGCAAAATTGGAGATATGGGGATTAGAGTGAAGAAAAGAGCATGAGCTACGCTGTGTTACCAAATGTTCACATCATCATAATGACTATGCGGCCATTTAGTGTTGGAAGTCGGGAATCTAAATTTCCAGCTCATGCAACTCCAAACAGACAAAGCAAGGTAGCTTTTGAAGGACAATGCTCATTCAATTCATAACTTCTACCGCAAATAACTCCTCACCCAACACCTGCTTGCTTATCAAATCATTCACATGCTCGAGGGAATAATTTATAATATGAAATATAATCACTAAATTCAACTCTGAATACTAAATGCCAAAAGGTCTTGCACCAAAATTCAATACAATAATTTTTTATTTATTCATTTAATGTTCAAAATTCACAACTTTCTTAATAGTAAATATTAATTTTTTTTACTTTTTTTATATAAGCACACTTGTATACATATATAACTCATTTGCGTATAATACGTACTTTATTTAAAAATAAAATAAACTATAAATGTATATAAAATTTTTTAAAAAAATCAATAAACCCACAACTATTGGCTATTTATATAGATATACCAGTATCATAACAAATTTGGGTATTTATATTAATATATCAATATCATTAGAAAATTGGCAAGTCTGAAAGAAGGTAGTTTGGTGAGGCTGGCAGGAGATGATGGAGAATAATGAGCCATGGTTATTCAGGGCAGAATTTCAACTACAAACGCATATCAGAACTTTCTATTGGACAACGTTGGCACATGCTACATCTTTCTGTACATACATTAAACTTATACTACTTTTACGTGATTTTCTCTCCTTTCTTTTGTACCAACTGTCGCTCCAATTTCGGTTCTTTGCTACTCATTTTCCCTATAAAGAGTTCCCACCAATGACTCAAGCTTCTTCCATGGACATCAAAATTCATCCCGTTCAAGTCAACAGAATCCCACATGCAGAGGTGCTGGGTAATGCCAACCATAATTTCAATGCCATGAATGACTCAAGCAACAATGTTGCACCTCCAACTCGAACATTATAGGACAAGCATGAGAGTCAGTACCCATATCGATCATTCAACGTTGTTCTCCCATCACCGGATTGCCCTGCAAGGAACATAAAAATATTATTAAAATGACACTGCAATTTTTATGAATGGAATTAAGTTGCAATCCATTCATTACTGCCCATTATGGATGCTACCCAAATTTCCGATTCATTGACACTAAGCAAAGTACCTTCAGGAGGAACCCACGTTTCGTACTCTGGATCTGGATTGCTATCAAGAAATGAAGGCTTTTCAGGACCAAGCACTCGTTTTGGCTTTTTCTCTTTCTTCTTAGATTGATTTCTGGCCGACATATCAGGGGTTTCATTCAATTCCTCTTCGTCTGCATGGTACCCTCTAGTGTGCTTCAGCAACAGTGCCACAGCATTCTGTGCAATTTCTTCAGCTCCCGTAGAGGGTGTCGTAGATTGATCAGAGGGTTTATCACCAGCTTCAGGCTTCTCAACCTGTTTCTGTGTTCTTATAATCAGACCGGAGGCAGTAGCTTCAATTCCTGATGGCTCTTTAACCTGTGGATTGTCAGCACTCCCAAGTACTTTCTTCCTATCTTTATAGTCAACAAAGTCGTCAACTTTATGTGTATCTACTACTATTACTTGATTTGACTCTTTAATCTCCTTGTTCTCAACAGCACCAAGCCATTGGGGCTTTGCAACGGTATAGATAGCCTTTTCCCCCTCGGATGTATCACTAACAACATTCTCTTCTGGTTTCTTTCTTGATTCCATAGAGACATCTGCAACTCCCTCTTTCTGCACAGGAGAATTTGCTGGTTCTGTAGCTGAACTGATTTTTTTGGGTTCCTTTGCAATCTGCTTCCGGACAGCAGCCGCAGGAGGTCTAGGTCTGTCAGGTGCTGGTACTTGTGCCTTCATATCCCTTTTCTTAGCAGCTTCCCCCGTTGGATCAGCAATCTTCAACAGGTAGAAGATCCGATCCAACTCGGACTGAAGGGCAGAGAGTTCCTTCTCAATTTGCACTGTCCTATCAAGCACTGATAAAGAATGATAGGAATCAGCCACATCTGCCACTTACATTTCACTATTTACTACTTGCTGTTTTAGATGGCTAAGAAAGTAAAAGCAAATAGACAAAAGGATGACCAAATCTAAAAAAGAGCAAAAAGCTCAAATGTAACAAAATTTCACGCTACGTAGAGGTGTGAATTCTTCCTTTTTATATTATCCATAGAACTTTGATGTTTATTAATTGGTGGAAAATATTTTAGCTTTTGTAGCCTAAGGCTTCCTTTTATATTTTGCTTTCAAAGGAAAAAGGAAGTAGCAAAAGGTTGCAATTAACACAAGCCTAAGAAAAAGAAAAGAAAGGACTATGCATTTAACTATTTCCATCGTCAGCATTCTGCTTACTTTTTTCACTTGTAGTAATATAAACATATACACATATTTTAACTGACTCACCTAACTGGGATGAAAGCCCAGACATGTAAGCATCAAGTGCATCTCCAGCTTCAGTTTCTAAACCAGTATCTGAGGTCATTTTGTTCTTCTCAGTCAACAGCAACTCTTTTTTTTCTTCAATTTCTTTGGTAATGGCATCTCTCTTATCAAGAAGACTATCAGCAGTTTCAATAGACTGTGTTTCACCAACTTTCTGCACAGTTGGTTTCTTCTTTGTCCGGTCATAGAATTCATCATCATCACTGAATGATCAAAAATCATTATGAGCATTAACCATTAATCTAGCATCATAAGTCAACTGAAGAACAAACCAGAGGCATATCCTTCTGAAATACTCAAAGAGAAGAAAATTG
This sequence comes from Gossypium raimondii, assembly GCF_025698545.1. Taxonomy (NCBI): domain Eukaryota; kingdom Viridiplantae; phylum Streptophyta; class Magnoliopsida; order Malvales; family Malvaceae; genus Gossypium; species Gossypium raimondii. Next base: position 11,546,607 of record NC_068571.1, read on the forward strand.
AGAAGAATAAATGCAACTACAGGTAAATGGTAATTACATGCATATTTTAGAGTAACTAAAGTTTGCACGCCTTTCAACAATTTTGGTGGCAAAGACGATATAATCTCTTGTTTTTCTCAAAAAGACAATTACCTTGAAATGTCTTCTTCATCATCCTCTGGCCCTCCTTTTCGCTTACCACGAGTTGTTCCACCACGTGCACCTATGCTTTCACGGATACTTTCGTTTAAAGTCTCTTCCAAGCTTTCAAGCTCCTCCAGTACCTACGAAAATTGTAAGATTTGTGTCAATAATATTCTTTGACTTCTCTTCACAATCGAACCATATATAATCCAATACAAATACATCAGACTCCTCTCCACGTAACTTTCAACAAACCTGTGTTATTCTTTGTTCATTCCTAGCAATCTGAGTTTGCTGGCCTTGTGTCAACCCACCTTGTGCAATATCTTTGGCTCGTATTGCATCTATCTCTTTCTTCATATGAGCAATCTACATCGAGAACAAAAAATTGCATAGTTTTAGAAAAAAGGGCACTAACACAAAATAGATCAGAAAGTGACGTTGAATCTAAAGACCTAGAAAGAAAGTTTAGACAACTGAAACAAACAACCAAAATGAGAAAAACAAATGTCATTAAATTAATTTCATAAGAAGAATTCACAAAGAGAAAAGGACTTGCCTTTTCAGTCCTTTTTATTATCTTATCACGGGTTTTTTCCTGCTTCTCTGTAAGCTGTCCTTTGTAGGTTTGCCAAGTCACTTCATCAGCATCATCCTAAATATAAAAAAGGCAAAGTAAGTAGAAAATAAAACTAACAAAATCATCTGTTAGTCTTACATCAAAACAATATGAAATTAGAGTTATGTACAATATATGCAGCCAGAAAGGGAAAATGATAAGCTCTACCCCCCCCCCCCCGGTTGGGGGAGAGAAAGAGAGAGCCTAATGCTTCAATAAGGCATTTGAATAAGCAACCAGCACCAAATTGTTTGCATGGAAGAAAGTCATCAAATTTAATTACATTTATCTGATTGCTAGCTGACGGAATGAAGTGGATCCAAAAGAAAACAACAAGGAGCCATTGCACTCATCCAAATTGTGGGAGAAAGAATTCGGGTCTTTTTCTTAAAAAAAAATTTGATCACATAAAATATTTTAAAAATTTCAATAGTATTATATTAGTTTCTAAGTAATACAAACCTCTGCTTCTTCAATAGCATCCTCTCCCATGCCCCATGAGATACCATCAGAAAGAGATGCTTCTGCTCTTGCTCGTCTAAGTGAAGCTTCCCGGTCTAACATCTCTTCTCGGATCTTAGCTTCTCTTATGACTTTCAAGTCTTTTTCCTAGAACACAAAAGCATGAAACAAATTACAGCAATCAAACACAACAAGACAATTGTATATATGACAATTTTAATGACTGAAACAATAAAACAATGCTGCATTTGTTTCTAGTTCTTCCAATAAAAGAATACAATAGAACTAAATGTTAAAGCAGAAGTGAAGATCCTGATCCAGAACACAACCCAATAAAGTATTCTCTCATAACAATCCTTCGAAAGATGTCAAGTAATACAAGTATACTAACTGAAAAAATACAACTAGATTCTAAATTGTTAATTTGCTGGACTACTTCTTTCAACACTTGGTTTGTATTTGATTTGATTTTATTTATTTTCAAATTTAAAAAGAAGAATTGTTCCACACAAAAATGTGGCAAGAAATTCATCAATGTACAGGAAGTTCAGAGGTTTAAGAAAATTTAGCAAGCCATCCTAGCCACTGTTCTATGGTATTCAGAGAATATGAGATAAAAAAATATTGAGCTGTTGGATGGTGCCTCATGATGTTTTAATTTCCCAGCACTCAAAAATTAGATGGAAATTTTAATAAAGAAAAGATCTGCAAGCAAAGAAAATAATTTAAGTGTAAAAAAAAAGTAATTCTATCTGTTAAACACTTCAGCCCCTAAATTGAACTAAGATCAAATCAAAGAATCAATAACCAAAATAGGTTGCATAAAAGTCTTACCGGTGGCATCAACTCCGAAGGCCCTTGGAAAATATACAAACGAGTTGAGCTACGAATAAAATAGAAGGAAAAATTAATCAGAATCTGATATAACTTTTTTCTTCCAAAAGTAAACAAGCAAATAAGAGTGCAACATGGTAAAGGTGAGAGCAATGAAGCACTAAATCCATCAGGATAACAGTCAAATGAGTAGGAAAAATTCAGAGGAAAATCTAAGAAATGAATGCATTGAAAGGAAGATGGACAAATAAATTATGAGGAAACAAAAACAGGCAAGCAAAAGTCTACTTACTGGCCAAACCGAATGACATCACCCACACGTAAGTCCACATAAGTCTTTTTGGTCACCTAAGTAATTTGGAAAAGAAGTTCAGCATGATATCATAAGCACAATAAATTATAATCTAGCAGCAAGTTAATTAACTTTTCCACAAAGTTTCTACTATGAAGCAGAAAGTTGACCATCTAAACATCTTTTACCATCTTAGCAGAAACCCAAACAGGAAAAACTGAAACACTTTAGCACGGTAAACTGCAACTCAATAAATAAACAGAATACAGTTGGACAGCAATACCTGACTTTTATTGATAAAAGTGCCATGTGTACTGCCAAGATCATAAAGATAGGCCTCGCCACTGCTCCTAAACTGAAGCACTAGTAAAGAGAAACAAAAATTAAAAAGAAAAATTCCAAAAAGAAAAAAAGCATTAGCACATTCCTATGACTATCTTTGTAATTATTCCTAGCATCCTTATATTTAATATTTGTGCATAAAACCAAAAAAAGAGAAACAGCTGGCATTACAAGGATAAAGAAGAGAAAAAGGATTTATAAGAATAAGTCACATAAAAACACCATCTTGTTTAATTCAGATGCCACAAATTTGCTGGTGGGGTGGTCATGAGCAGTTCTTGTACAAACGAGTATGTTGGAAATTAGAAAATGCTCCCATCATAGCCCCCATGACAAAGAAAGCTTCTAGAGGGTATAGAGTTAGCCATTTCGGAGAATTAGGATTAATCATAGCACAAGAATATAACAACCCAGAGATGCTATTCATGTGAGTCAATCGAATATGGTTTTATTACAAAGTAGAAACTACAAACAGCAGCCAGAAGACTTCAACAACTCAGAGAAGCTGTAAGATAACATCTTTCTTGGCCAATGAAAAAAATTAAATTTTGAAAAAGTTGATAGCCTCCATAATGAATTTGAAATATGTTATTCCACATAACCATAACCTAAATGATGTAATCAAAACAAAGAGAACTAATCTAATAACGAAAACCCTTTGCTTCTTTTCTTGGGTATCTACTCATTTTCAACAATAAAACTTCTTACTTAGCTAATTGAATCTACTTCTTTTAGAATCCAAACAAAATAACCTCTCGTAGTCCTTATTTTATTCTGCAAACATTTCCGACTTCACCAACCAAATTTAAGCTATTTGAATTCCTCGCTCCATGGACATTAAATGTTTACATTGTCAAATAAAAGAGATTTACCAGCATGAAACCGCGAAATAGTGGGATGCTCAAGCACAAAATCACAGAGATCAATACGCCCAAACATATAAGCTCCCTTCTCAAACCTATACAAACAAATTTCACAATTTGTCAACATTCCCAAAAAGAAAAACAAAAAGAAAAGAAGCCTTAAAAGGGTAAAAACAATTACACTTTAAATCGGTCGAGGATGCAGCCATCTTTAAGCACCTCGAGGAAGAAATGGTGACAAGGAGGTCCACTCCACGGAGGGATTGTGTAAGGCACAGAAGATTGCTTTGGATTTAAGGGCTTTTCAGTTGAATTTGGTTCTGACTTTGAGTTCGATGGTTCTTCTTCGTCTAGGGGATTTTGCAGGTTAGGGTTTATGGGAAGAGGTGGCGGAGGACCCATCGTGGTTTTGGCTGTTATGAGTTCGGATTCTTCTGGGGCTATCGACTCGGGTTCGGTCGAGGGGTTAGGGTTTATGGGAAGAGGTGGCGGAGGACCCATCGTGGTTTTGGCTGTTCTGGGTTCGGATTCTTCTTGGGCTATCGACTCGGGTTCGGTCGAGGGGTTAGGGTTCCTGGGAGGCGGTGGACCCATCGTGGCAGTCATGGTTGCAGAGAGAGAGAGGGAGGGAGGGAGGTGTTGCAGAATTTTGAGGCTTGACGCGGCACAGCAAGAAACGTTAAGCGGATCTAAAAATGGGTTACGGGTCAAAGGATTAAGGACGATAACTGACCGGGTCGGTTTCGGTGGATCTGGATATTTTTTATGGTCCCATTGGTCCCTCTAAAAAAAATTAGAGCATTTTAATTATTGTTCGAAAATGTACAATTAAGAATAGTTAATCACAATATTAATATATTCTATCAATTATATATAATTTTAATTGATATAGAAATAAATTTAAACTTTGATGTTTATACATTTTGTCATTTTGGCCTTAATTATTACAAGATAAATTTATTAAAATAAGACTAAATTAATAGGATGTATAAATTTTGAGGACTAAATTTATTATTTTATCAACCAAAATCATGTACAATTTAAACTTTTTGTCTTGTTAAAAATAGTTAGATGTTACAGTCAAAATAATTAGTTTTAATCCTTTTATAATTACGTGTAAAATAAATATTTTAATTAATTGAGAGTTGATTTTAATAATATAATTATACTAAATGTTTATTTGTGTAATGCACGGAGAAATTTCGTGGGTAAGAAATTGATATTCTCATTTATTGGAAAATATAATTGAGAAATTATTTATTAATATATATTTTTAAAATAGTTAATTAATTTTATCGAAAAGAAAGTAGTTTTTATTAAAGTTTGAATGATTGAAATATAAATTTATTATGGAAAAATAAAATTATAAAGTGTAAATTTACCTTTTGATCTAGTGATAAGAATAATATGTTGTAGATATATTCATTCTCTCCTCGATTATCAAAATAAAATATAAAATAATATGTAATATTATTGAAATAATGAAAAACAATAATTAAACATAAAAATAGACTTGCATATATGATTAGAAACTTGCTACCAAATGTGACCGTTTTACTAATAAAGGCCCATTTCCAACTTTATTTATGGAAATGGACTAATTTTTTCATTATTTACCGGAAATGGTTGAAATATGCAAAACGCGTCTACGTAGGAGCGTTTATGGGTGAAATTTCAGCAAATCGTGTCCTTGGGGGAGCGATTTTGCCATGTCAGCACAAAATGCGCTAACGTGGAAGCGTTTTGCTGACGTGGCAAAATCGCTCCCCAAGGATGCGATTTGCTCAGTGTTTTTCTAAGCTTAGGGCTTTTTGCATGTTTAGTCCCTAGGATTTTTTGGGTTTAGGTGTTTTAGGGTTTAGTGTTAGGGTTTTGTTAAAATAATTTATGGTTTTAGGATTTTGTTAAAATAGTTTAGGTTTAGGGTTAAGATTTTGTTAAAATAATTTAGGTTTAGGGTGTATGGTTTAAGAATTCTAAAAAATAAATTAGGGTTTAGAGTTTTTTTAAAAAAATTAATTAAATTAGGCTTTAGGGGTTTTTAATAAATTATTTAAATTAGGGTTTAGAGTTTTTAAGAAAATTAATTAAATTAGGGTTTAGATTTTTTTTTTAAAAATTGTGTTTAGGTTTATTGTTTAGGGAAAATTATATTGACAATAAGGATTTTGTTTTTTTTCTACGGTAGTTTCAGAAAAATTAATTTTGATAAGATGGTTCTGAAAAGATAATGTCAAAAACGCTTCAAGCAGGATGCACTGTCAGCAAAATTACTGAAAAAAGCTTCCACGTGGACGCTCTTTTACTACAGTAGTTCCTAAAAAAATAATTTCGAGAAGACGATTCTAAACAAATAGTGTCAAAAACACTTCAAGCAGGATGCACTGTCAGCAAAAATACTAAAAAAAGCTCTCACATGGGCGCTCTTATTCTACAGTAATTCCTGTTTGGCCTTAGGCTATAAATGAGCAAAATTTCATTCTTAGGTTGCATAAGTTACAGCAAGAAAAATTAGAGAGGCTAAGCAGAATAGAAATTGAAAATAAGTGAACGTATTAGTGTTGTTATTTACTATGATGGTGAGGTCCGTGACACCGAGAACAGTGTTTTTTTATCGGAGAACACAATGCGACTGGTTTTTAACCAGAACATAGATTTTACAAAACTTCGTAAAAGAATTAGGCGCAAAATCTTCAGAACGACGCCAATGAGAGTTTCGTCTATTAATTATCATTTTGTACTTCGGTTGATCCTATGACATATGACTCATTTGATATCAAAGGTGGTCGTAGCTTAGAGGCGATGATGCAGACTTATCTCGCTAGTGGATCACCCTATCTTGAGTTATATGTACAATTTTCATCGCCAAATGAAGCATTTATGACTTCAACATCTACTGTTGTTCGAGAGGAATACACGACCCCTACCCGACACTCTGTTAGTGGGAGGCAGAACACGGAAGCGCCCGTGTTTGGTGGAAGTATGGAATACAAAACTCCTGCACGACACTCAATTAGTGGATGAGACATGCACATCTGTGGGTTGATGTTCGATGCTGGAAGTACGTATTGAGGAATGACATCAACTTCTAGTGGTTGGCAATCCACATCTGATTGGGGACGTTACGAAACGTCCACAAGAAGGGATGATGTACTCCCTACAACGTCCACCGGCGAGGGGACCTCGTACGTTACAGATGATGATGGGTTGGATGATGAGTCTGATGTGGATCCACCTCGAGAGCCCGTCCCTGATGGTGCAAAAGTTGCATTATTTTCTAAATCGAAGCCTGTTCCAACCAAACCTGATGATGTTGAAGGGGGTTCAAATGAAGAAGAAGAAGATCCACGATTTAGGGCGTACTCGCCTCTAGCCCACATGTATAATATCGATCTATCGGCAAATGATGCGCTTCAGCACACTCAAACTCACGTCCTCCTGCACTTGTAACAATGTCAATATCAATCGAGTTAAGACTCAATCGATCACTATAAACTTTTTAATTTCATTAGTTGAAATTATAACCATTAAGTTCAATCTCAAACACATTATATAAATCTATATTAATTATATTTATCTCATTTTGCATATTCAATTAGGGGTGAGTAAAATTTGATTTAACTCGAAAAAATTTTAAAAAAAGTTTGAATTTTGAATTATTCAAATCGAATTAATCGAGTTAATCAAATCAACTCGATTTTTTCTAATTTCGAGTTCGAATCAAGTCCCTCCTCAAACCCTTTTATATTCCTCAAAAAAATTTACTTTCCCTCAAATCCCCAAAACTTTTTTCCTTTTATTTTCCCTTTAAAACTTTTACTTTCCCCTAAAAAAATTTTACTTTCCCCAAATTCCCTAAACTTTTACTTCCTTTAAACCCCAATTCTTTTTTTTTCAAATTGATGTCTATTATTTATATTATTAAATTAAATTTCGCATTTTGTACTATTTATTTTATTGAATTGTTTAATCATGCTAAATCTTTATCAATTTCTGTTAAAATTGAATTATTGATGAGGCCATAAAATATTCATGTTAAAATTTTTCGTTGTTATCAATTTCACATTTTATCTTTAAAATAAGTTTTATTAAAAATCACATTTTTACATTTAATACATTTTTAATTTCAAAATACATGGTGATAAGAATCAGAAGATAATTGAAGCAACTAAGCAAGTAAAGAAGCTAACTCATATATAAAAGATTAATAAATAAATTATGAGGGGATGCAAGTTAATAACAAATTTGATTACGGTGGTTGGCAGTGGCTCCAAGGACCCAAAGTCATTTTTTAAATTTAACTCGAACAAATGTATTCGATTCGATTTGAATTCCATCTCACTCGACTCGATTTGAGAAATTTCAAATCGACTTAAAATGATAAAATAAGATTCGCCAATTTGATTAACTCAAAATTATTTCATTCGATTCAATTGGGTTGAATACTCACCCCTGTTTTCAATAGTTGTTCTGCCATGTAGTCTAAAATCCGATTTACCTTACCATCAAATAGTCGACTTGTATCTATCATAAGATAGAAAAGGTTAACATTTATACAAAAAACAGTTATATGGAAAAAAAATAGAATGAATTGCATTTATAAAATGTTTATTACGGAATTTCTTTTTCCAAAAAAATATCAAAAGTGGGTGAATTGGAATTTTTATTTCTTTTTAAATAGGGGAGAAAGGGTGAAAAGCTTGACAATTCAATTTATAGTAGTTTGGCCTCAATAGTCTATCTCCACTATCTTAGTATACTTCAATTAAGTATTTCCCAATTCACTACCATGAGTTATACTTTTCAAGGAAAATGTGTAACACGTACAATTCCTATCTTTTTCTTAAGGTCAAAATAGGATATTTCTATTATTTTTTATGGCTCAACTAAAACCCTTTATATTTTCAAATCTAATCTAGAACCACTATAGTTTTTGTGGCTCAAATAAAACCTTCTCAATCTACAATTAGTGAAGAGATGAAATAAATAAATAGACCTTTAAGACGGTAGGTGTTTACAAATTTGACTCATTAAAAGATAAAAACAGACTTATGAAAGATTTAACAATAAGCTCTAAGAGGATATGCACAGGAGAATGAATAAAATGAAGAAGTAAAGTTTATTCTTTTAATTTTGATGCTTGAATCTCTTTAGTGTCTTATAGTGTTCTTGATGAGTATTTATATCAATGAATTCTTTTCTAGCCATTAGAGATGAACTATGACCGTTGCAATGTAATACTTTAAGTAGAAAAAATGCCCTTGCAACTTAGGTATCAATACCTACAAAGAGGGTATGAATACTTACTCTAAATGTAACACCTCGAACTCGGCCCAGACGTTATGGCTGGATCTAGCGATGTCACATGATAGGGTGTTTGAAAACCGTTTCGTCGCATTAAAAGAATTTCCATTGAATTCATTATCTTAATATCTTATTAGTTTCAAAACTGTGTTTCTCATTTAATCGATAGTTTCAAAACGTTATTCGTTTACGGAAGCTTTTAAAACAGATTAAACAATCGTGCGTTTAGGAAAAACATTTGTTTCTTTTGAAAACCGAGATTTCCTACTACTAGCAATTTTAATCCATAAGGTAAAGATAATTAAAACTCAAAACCAAAGTCCGAAAGTCCAATTACAACTCAAAAACTTAGCCAGTAAAAATAGAATAGAAATAAAACCAATTATCGTAAATATGAGTTAAAAACCATGAAAGTCCAAAACCATGGTCACCGCTGAGTCCTCCGCCACACCAATCCATCTAGATCTGGGGATTACCTGTGCACATTTAAACAAAAGGGGTGAGTTTACGAAAACTCCATGTGTAATCCTATAGAAAACAAATAATAGCAAATCACAGTGCACAGTTAAAGTAGTCCTGGGCCTAAGCCCTTTTTCAGTATCAGTAACAGTTTGGGCCTTAGCCCATCTCAGTACAGTATCAAATATGCAGTAGGGCTTTAGCCCATCACAGTATTAGTAGCAGTCATGCAGTATTCAGTAACAAAGTCCTACCCAACCAGCCTCTACATACCATCTCCGTCCAACCGTACACTCCATGTGGGGATAAAATCAACCCACCCATCCCTACACTCCAGGTAGTACCGAATGCGGCACAAAACAGTAATTTGCAGCTGAGCTGCCAGTATGTTAGGCTTAAGAGCCTTTCAGTACACTTTCTCCAAATATAATTAACCTAACCCCATACAATGCAACATACAAGTCATGACATGCTATCTCAGGACATCAGTACATATAACCAGTTCAGTATCAACGCATATACAACCACATTTCCATCCTGCATCAACACACATCCTAAACTGACATGTGATGCATCACTATAAATTGTGAACTCCTTTCCAGGTTCAGGCTGTACCAAAATAGGAGCCTCAGTCAATAAAGTCTTAAGCTTCTCAAAGCTCTCTTGCTGCGTATCGATCCAATCAAACGGTACACCTTTACGTAACAGCTTAGTCAAGGGTGCTGCGATCAGTGAAAATCCTTCCACAAACCGTCGGTAATAACTTGCCAGCCCCAAAAAGCTGCGGATCTCAGACACATTCTTAGGATGCTTCCAATCCAATACATCCCCAATTTTTTGAGGATCGACTCGAATCCCCTCAGTAGACACCACATGACCCAGAAATGTTACTTCACGTAGCTAGAACTCGCACTTGCTGAACTTAGCATAGAGCTGCTTTTCCCTAAAAATATGAAAAACAATCCTAAGGTGCTCGTCATGCTCATCCTCAGTCCTTGAATAAACCAATATGCCATCAATGAAAACTACTACAAACAGATCCAGGTAGGGCTGAAACACTCAGTTCATCAGATCCATGAAAGCTGCCAGTGTATTAGTCAGTCCAAATGGCAGCACTAGGAATTTGTAGTGACCATAATGAGTCCTAAATGTCGTCTTATACACATCAGCCTCCTTAACCCTCACCTGATGATACCCAAAATGCAAGTCAATTTTTGAGAACACAGACGCCCCTCGGAACTGGTCAAACAAATCATCAATCCTCGGAAGTGGATACTTGTTCTTAATAGTCAAGTTATTTAATTGTTGATGGTCGATACACATCCTCATGGATCTATCTATTTTCTTAACAAACAGTACCGGTGCTCTCCACGGGGAAACACTAGGGCGGATGAACCCATGATCTAATAACTCCTGAATTTGAGCCTTGAGCTCCGTAAGCTCCTTTTGTGCCATTCGATAGGGAGCGATAGACATGAGAGCTGTACCAGGGAAAAGCTCAATCCCAAACTCTACTTCTCGATTCGGAGGTAAACCCGGTAGCTTCTCAAAAAATACGTTTGAAAAATTCCTCATAGTTCTGATGTCCTTTACAGCAGAGCCCCTAAAAGCGGAAACACTTACGTAAGCCAAATACGCCTCACATCCCTTGCGAACCATTTTCTCAGCTGCCAGTGCAGAGATCACGTTAGCCAAGTAATTTCGATATTCCCCATTCACAACTACTTCATTACCCTCCTCAGTTCTCAATACGACCCTCTTAGTTGCACAGTTCAAACTGACACGATGCTTGATCAACCAGTCCATCCCCAATATCATATCGAACTCCCCAAATGGAAGCTCCATCAAATCAGCCAAAAATACCATCCATTGAACTTTTAAAGGAACATCCCTGTACAGTTTGCTAACTCTAACAGATTGCCCCAGCAGGCTCAGCACTGTCACCTCACTAGAAGTACTCTTAACCGGGATCCCGAGATTTTGGGAATAGAACATGCAACATAGGAATGCGTAGATCTTATATCTATCAATGCAATGTAAGGCACATCAAAAATAAGAAACATACCTGTGATGATGTCTGGAGCATCTTTATCCTCTAGGTGACGAACAGCATAAACTAGGGCCGACTGTCTCGCCTCAGCCTGTCTAGTACCTTTGCCTGGTGCTCTCTCCCCACGTCCCCTACCATTACCACCCCTAGCCTGACCACAGCCTCTAGGTGGCTGCTGTGCTACCTTCTGTGGTTATGCAGTACCAGTACCCTGAGCTTACATCTGATCGGCCCTTAACGGACACTCCCTAATGCGATAATTCAATGATCCACACCTTAGACACGCCCCAGTCCTTCTCCAACACTCGCCCTGATGGCGTCAACCACAGTCGACACTTGGCTGCAGTCTAGTAGTAGTAACAAGGGGCCCAGCTCTAACTGGCCCATCAGCTCTGGCCTTTTTCTTAGACCTCTGCATAGAACTCAAGGGCTCCGAATCCCTCTTGTTTCTACCTCTCTCCCTATCGCGATTTTGGCGCTCAGCGCACTTAACCTCCTTGGCGATATTCGCCTTCTCAACCAGTGAAGAAAAATCACACTCCCTCTGCAGAGCTATCAGGACTCTTAAATTATCTCTGAGGCCATCCCGAAGCGAACACAGCGCTCATACTCAATTGCCACCATACCTATTACATAACGGCTCAGTTGCAGGAATTCAGCTTCATACTCGGCCACTGATCGATCTCTCTGTGTTAGATTCAGGAACCCTCTCCTACGAGCGTCCACATAACTAGCTCCCACATACTTGCCCTAGAAGGCGGTCTTAAAGAACTCCCAGGTCAGATGTTCGGGCTGAGTGCCCTCCTTAACAGTAAGCCACAATTGATAAGCCTCATCATGCAGCAATGAGACTGCACCCTTAAATTTCTGCTCGGAGGTGCAATCTAGGTCATCCATGATCCTCCCCATAGCCTCAATCCATAGCAGGCAACACTAGCGTCTCACTTGTGTCCAAATTTGGTATATTACCCAGGTAAGAGGACTCAAATCGAACCCCCCTACGGCCTCTTCCTCGGCCTCGAGTACTACGTGCACGAATACCTCATGCACTCATGTCTATTCGAATTTATCTATATTACAAATTTTTATGCATCAGTTTTAGTTTCAGTATTTACTAGCAGATGTTTTATGTAAACAGTTTTAGTAATTCGGAGTGATTTTCATAAATCACTGTCTCTATCAGTCTTGCTACAGTTTCAATATACACTATCTAGAGTGTTTTCACAGTATACTACCTACAGTAGTTTCAAAATATCATAACATATATTAGTTTCACAACGCTTACAGGATCGACGCCGGAGACTCGGTGTACCACATACTCAGTAGAAATATTTCAAATTATTTAAAAAAAACCAATTGTTCACAGACCAAATTTAAAACCCATAATCCACAGCCGAGTTTTGCAACCTGACTCTGATACCACAAAATGTAACACCCCAAACTTGGCCCATACGTTATGGCCAGATCTAGGGATGTCACATGATTCGGTGTTTGAAAACCGTGTCGTCGCGTTAAAACCATTTCCATTGAATTCCTTATCTTAATATATTATTAGTTCCAAAATTGTGTTGCTCATTTAATCGATAGTTTCAAAATGTTATTCATTTGCGAAAGCTTTTAAAACAGATTAAACAATCGTGCGTTTAGGAAAAACATTTGTTTCTTTTGAAAACCGAGGTTTCCTACTACTAACAATTGTAATTCATAAGGTAAAGATAATTAAAACTCAAAACCAACGTCCGAAAGTCCAATTACAACCCAAAAACATAGCCAGTAAAAAGAGAATATAAATAAAACCAATTATCGTAAATATGGGTTAAAACCGTGAAAGTCCAAAACCGTGGTCACTTCCAAGTCCTCCGCTGCAACAATCCGTCTAGATCTGGGGATTACCTATGCACATTTAAACAAAAAGGGTGAGTTTACAAAAACTCAATGTGTAATCCCACAGAAAACAAACAATAGCAAATCACAGTGCACAGTTAAAACAGTCTTGGACCTAAGCCCTTTTTCAATATCAGTAACAATTTGGGCCTTAGCCCCCATCTCAGTACAGTATCAAATATGTAGTAGGGCCTTAGCCCACACAGTATCAGTAGCAGTCGTATAGTAGTCAGTAACAAAGTCCTACTCAACCAGCCTCTACACACCATATCCGTCCAACCCTATACTCCATGTAGGGATCAAATCAAGCCACCCATCCCTACAGTCAAGGTAGTACCGAATGCGACACAAAATAGTTTGCAGTTCGTACAATTAGAGGTCCAAGTGATGTTTACCGACCCTACAGTAGGTTCACAGTCGACATGGGCGACCCGTGCAACCTTAGCAATCAATTCAGTGAAAATGGGCTCACACGCCCATGTGGTCTGCCTGTTTGGGCCCACACGCCCATATGGCCCACTCCACCTAAATTGGCCTTGGTCACGTGGTCCATTTTTAATGTAACCCGTGCTAGCTAAATATTCAAATATGTTTTCACTATTTACTTATATGTTCCTTCAAAGCTGTCTACTTGAGTCACTGTTACTAAATTATTTATATCTTGAGCTATAGAATTCTAAATTAAGGTCCGCTTGATGTCTTTGAAACTAGACTCAAATACCTTTCTACCATAAAATTTTCAGAATTTTTGGTTTAGCCAATAAGTACAGTAAAATCTTTAATCTTACCCATGTTCTGCTGTCTGACAGCTTCGATCTTTCTATGCTAAAAACTAATTATCTCTTAGTACAAAATTTGGATAATGTTACCATTTGTTTTTATTGAAAATAGACTCATTAATAATTTAAACATGTAAATTTTAACCCCTAATTATTTTTCTCCAATTTTTGATGATTTTCCAAATTCAGAACAGGGGAACCCGAATTCATTCTGACCTTGTCTCACAAAACTTATTATATCTCACGATTTACAATTCTATTACTCACATAGTTTCTTTTATTCTTACAACCAAACACATACAAGCCTATTGAACAAGAGTGAGGGTCTACTTAGAAAAATTCCAAAGTTTCGCCAAAGGCATGGCTTGAACTTGAGACCTCATACACACACCTAGAACCCTTAACCACTGAAGCAGACATATATTTGTGTCATATTTTTACAAAAACAAAAATATACATTTTTGGCGTTACAATAAAAACTAGTCATTAGTAGCCATTTTTTTATTGATACCACTAATGTAATGCTTATATGCGGTATTAAAGAAGATGGAGGAGGAGAGGGGGAAATGTTGAGGAATGTCAGTTCACCCATTTTAGGGCCAAGAGCCGAAAATGTAAAGGGACTTCAGCGAAAAAGGAACAGAACTTTAGTGTGTGTTAGGGTTTTGTCTATGTGGAGAGGAGTCTCCCTATAATGTGGATACATTTGGGTATTTATAGGAGAGTGATGGTTCCTACCCAATTATTGTGCCCAAATTGAGATAGGGATATAATAATAGTCCTCCAAATCGAGAGGTAGGTTATAAAGTGACATTGCCTCGAGATCATCTGTAAGTTACCCATGCGGGTGATAGCTGTTATAAAAAAAATAGGTTTTAATTTGGAATAGTACACAATTATAAGGTGAAGAGTTTTCTACGACGAAGCAAAATTATGGGGAAGTGCTTTTGAAATTCCCAAAAGCTTTGGTTTGTAGTTCGATGAAGGGTAGAATGATTCTCAAGTTTTAAAATCCCATTTCTGTAAACCAAGCCCGTAAATATAAAATAGAAATATTATGGAGTTAATATGTGAATATAATAAACAATTGTCAAGTAATTTAGCCGATAAGTTAGTTAACTAAAGCTTAAGGACTAAATTGTAAAAGACCAATCGCTGTAGAGTTTTAATTAAGAAAATGCTTTAGGACTTAAATAAAAATTATCCAAAGGACTAAAATGGTAATTAAACCATTGTCGTATTATCCATGAAGTTTAGTTAATATTTAGATTATGATAATTAAGTCATGATTAAGTTAATTAATTAAGATTAATTAATTCCTAATCAAGTATAAATAAGTGAGTTAGTGGAAAATTCCACCATTTTCTCCATTCTCCCCACTGTCCACCATAGTTAAGAAACAAAAAAACCTTCAAATTTTCTTCTTACATTTGGCCTTCAAATAAACAAGGTAACCAAACCATTTTTCTTATGATTTTTATAGTTTTGTGATCATGAAAGCTTGATTTAGCTAGCCCATGTATCAATTTGTTCAATTGTTGAATTTTTAGCAAGTTAACATTGTTGAAAAATTGATGAATTTTACTTGGAATTGATAGATATTGAGCTTAGATCATGGAAATGACTAAATTGTAAAGTTGATTAAGCTTGTTTCTTAGCTTTGTAGCATTAGGGACCAAATTGAATAAATGGGTAAACTATCATGGAATTGTGCTAGAAGTAGAAAGTATAGGGTCCCTAATGAGAGAATATGAAATCGAATTTTGATTCGAAGCTAGAAATAAAAATATGCTTATCTCGAGCTCAGAGATTAAATTGAATAGTGCAAAATATGTGTTAAATAAGAAAAAAGAGGTTTAATTAAGATCATGCATTAAGCATTGTTGCTGTAAGACATTGAATGGCCACAATATGTTAATATGTGATATTGATTGGTATATATGTATATATTTGTATACAACCAGAATTAGATAAAAGTGGAGCTTATAGAGGAAAAGCTACAATGGTAGAATAGCCCTGAAAAATCTACTTGTTTTATCTTTTGAAATGTAAGTTCTTATGGAACTTACTACCCTTCATTGTTTAATAGGTATGCTTGTGTTTATTTTCATTTTTTCTATGCTTGAACTTAAGTTAAGATGTGGAAGTTGGCATAAATGTAATAGGAAAAGCTAGTAAATGTAATTGAATTGAAATAAGTGGTTGATGCTATATCTATTGATTGTAACTAGAAGAAAGCCAAAGATCTTAAAATGTATCATTTATAGTATGTGTAATTCGTGTTTAGATTCAATTGTTGGAAAAAAATATCCGATTTGAAAACACTTTTCTTACATAGCGAAAAATAAAAATTTTGAAAATCGACCCGGTTTGTGATATTTATAGCAATAAACCCTAACTGAATTCGTACCAATGTTTTTAGCTTAGCGAACGTTCGTTGTTCTCGGCTTTCAACCAAACGATCTTTTTCTCCATTCTCATACCACGAGTGCTTCGAGTGTAGGCTTGAACCAATTGACTCGAAACCAGAACTAGAAAAAAAGTTTCTCTCATTTTAGGGTGAAAACAAAAATTCTCTCTTCTTAATAGAAACCAGTAGAATTGATATTTCGAAAAAATATATGTAATAGTTGAGAATAAATTCTCTCTATTTTTCAGCAGAATAAGAATATCTTAAAGTTGTGTTAATAGCTCTACTGGTGCCATCTATTTATAGGAAGAGAATGTAGAACTCTTGTTGAGTTATAGTGGTTTATTTCAAATAGAAAAAAAAACATCCTACTTAGAATAAGATTAGGGTGGATGACACACCCTATTATTCCTACTAGGGTTTAGCCTTTCATGTCCATAAAGGGTTTTGGAGTCTCTCACACATTGGGTCTAATTACGAATACTTCTTGGGCCTTTTTGACTGAGTACTCTATAATGTGATCCAACCTGATTTAGTTATTCTATTTTCTAAAATGAACTTTAAAATTTATATATATAACAATTTTCTCATCCCTATTTTACCCCCAACAAATTTTGATGATTTTACCCTAAGTAAAAGTTTGACGATTTTACCCCTAGTAAAATTTTGACAAAATCTATTCAATATTTCACAACTCAACATGCTCACTATAATCGAATGGTTAATTTTCATTTTCGAGCTTCAAATCAGTCCAAAAACATAAACTCATTCTTCCGATCATTTTTTAAGTAATTCATATAGGATTGTAAGTGAATCATTTCCATTTCCATTTTTGGAAACCTACATTCATTCCTAAATGATTCCATTTCTCCATTTCAGAGAAAAATATAATCATTCCTGAACGTTTCCCATTTATCTTTTCCTATTCATTTCGTTCATTTCTATTCAAACACACAATTCATTTCTGGTTTTAACGAGCTAGTGGAGGGACCTATTGGACATATGTAGTTAGAGCTCAAATGATTTATAATTAAGTTTTGTTTTTTTGCCTATTAATTATAAACTCATTTAGTCATTCCATTATAGTATCGTGACTGAGCTATCCTTAATGACATACCATTACGAAAGTAACTACTCAGTGCTTGTCCAATGACCTTGTCATAAGTGTGTTACCTTTATAAGATATCCTTTAACTCTTTGGGATAATATTCGTTCTCCCAATATAATTTTATTTTATCTCATGGTAACTATTACATCTTCCTCTATGAAAAGTCAATCACTATCAAATACTGGTCAAGTCATCCATCACAAAGACGAACAACCTGTAGCCACATTTATTTTTCATCAACCATGTAATGCCAATGAGAGGATATCATTTACCCATGTCTCGGGCTATGAATTCCATTGTTGTAAATTACGTTACATACTATAGAAGTCGTACACCCAACGCACCAGCTTTCAGTTTCTTATCTATTCGAACTCAGGCTTTTATTTACACTAAAGTGTACAAGTCACACATACATAGTCCGTCATCCACTCAGGATTTAGGTATGCCACACTATGAATGCCACAAGTGAATAAATCCATAAACGAATTCAGGAACTATTTTGTTTTGGTCCTGTCCTATGTACTGTTAGTCTAGTCAGTCACATTTATGCCTTTATCTTCTAGGAGTTATCCGCTTTGATGCCCAAGACAAAGCATCTCCCCAATTGGACTTGATAGATGACATATTAGACTTTCCATCGGTTTGCTCATTTTTTATTAGACTAAGGACATGTTTAGGTTCATCTACTAATACAAACTATCTTTTTGTATTAGAATCCGACCACGTAATACCGCTTAGTACTAGTTAAACATTAGGCAACCAATAAGCAACATTTGCTTCCATTTTTCTTTGCATGCAAAAACCATTTGAGGACAATATACAAAATATTAATGTAATTCATGAATAGTTTTATTAACCAATCTATTCAAAAAATTACAAGTGTACTTAGAGGAAAATACTACACTTAGGGCACTAGATCCAACATCAATCGATGGAATTTAGAATTTGACATGTGATAGTTATAGGATATGAATATGAAAATATGGATGATTGATGCCTATGCGAACTTAGTAAAATATTAAGATACAATTGACATACCAATAGGGTCATATGTGAACTTGTGTATAGGACAGTTGACGATGTGGAGATTATGATATGTTATTTTGGGATCCAACATTTGTTGCGAATCATTGAGTATTTATTGTCTCTACGGAGATCTTGGTGCGGTGGAGGGATGTATTTGAATATGTATATACATTTGATGTCGATGGGCTTTGCACTTCGGTGCCTTGGTGTGATGCAGTTTATTCTCAAATGAGTTGTTTTAGTGTTGTGTAGTTCACTTGCGTGTCCGAGTCTGTTTTACTAAGGTTCCATTGGACGAAATGTTAAAATTGAACCTTGAAATGAGAAAATGGAAACAAACCAAAAATTGATTAGCTATTAAGATATGTGGTTAAAATTGTAATGATATGAAATAGTAGTTTTATGATAGTATATGAAATTGTGATGATTTTAAATGAATTGGTGTAACTTGGTAATGCTTAGGCATGTTATAATGCCTAATATATATGAATACATTTGTTTATTATGCTCACTTTGTTGTGACATTATGTGTAACACCCCTAACTTATTTTTGTCACCAGATTAGGGTTATGAGCATTACCATACAAAACAAAACATTCAGCATCAAAACAAAAACATTCATGCAATTCAAATGTTATCATTTCATAACTCAATTTAATTAAAGCAAAAATACACTTATAAGCCTTAAATTGAGCCTACGAGACCCTAAATTTAGTTTGGGGACATTCTAGGATCAATTTGAAACAAAACATAAAATTTTGGAAAAATTTAAAAATTTTGGAAATAGGGGTTACACAACCGCCTGGCCAGGGCATGTGGCATAGCCCAATTCGTGCAGACATTCGAAGCATGGACACATGACCTTGTCCAAGCCTGTATGGTTATTTGAAATAGGGCCAGACGGTAGTGTCGTTGGCCGTGTGCCAGACCGTGTTACGTACTGACTTGAGACACACAACCGTATCGCAAGCTATGTGACACCTGTACCTAAAATAATAATGACACACACCGTGTGGAGTGGCTATGTGTGGCACACGACTATCTGATAGCCCGTGTCCCGAGCTGTGTGCTTCATAAATTGCCCCCAAAACAAGCCATTTCAAACCCACACCAAGACATACCATTTTTACAAACATTCATATGACCAAAACACATTTTAAACATACTTAAAACATACTAATTCCATCAACCTATAAGACTAACCATTGTACCAACAAAAAGTACCTAACTCACAAACCAAACATAATCCCATTCAACATTACAAGTTCATTCAATAAACTTAGATCAAACATACCAACAACCTTTTCAAAAGCATATCATTCAACCATGACTTACCTAATATAAGATAGAACATGCACAAGAGAAACTTCACCTATTTACATCATCATTTATAACACAATAGCAACTAAACTCTTGTTCATAATAAGCTTATCATAAACTCAAAACATCAAAGGAACCAAGACTACATTTAAGCCCTATACATACCAAAACACACACATATCATTCAATCTAAATGCCTATACAATGTATCCTAATTGGTACCACAAATAAACATCCAAAACAGTTCAAACTTAATGTTAAAAGACTAATCTTAAACATACATCTCACATACTATTTGGCCATTTCTTTCACATCCCAATTCTACCATAAGTCACCTACTTCAAAAGACATTCTCAACTGACCAAATCATATATTTGCATATACATTAACAAGCCAAAATCAAAACATATGAACAAGAACTCTCAAATCACATAATATTGGCCAAATAACATAAAATACCTATTACATGCCATTTATAACCATCAACATAATAACCAAAGTCTACCAAAATGATGATTTGATAGTGTGATTATGCTTTGACGTGATTCCAACCGATCGAGCTTCTTATGATCTACAAAACAAAGAAAACAACTAAATAAGCCACTAATTCTCAATAAGCTCGTATAAAGGAACTTAACTTACTGAACATAAATGATTAAATCAATTAACCATGCATAATTTAATTAGTTCATAAGCAAAATTTCCATTTCCTATACAGACCATCTCACAAGGTTAGTAAATGTAATAATTCACATGTAAATCCAACCAAATTAGAACATATATTAACACAAGCATTTCAATTTCATATTTCATCTAGCACATATATTCAAAGAACATTCTTTTCTTTTCAAGTACACCCATAAATATAACCCACATTATTTCTCAAAATCATAGATCATTTCATGTATTCATATACTCTTAAAACTTAATATACTCGTTGAACCAAATGAAATAAATAACTTTATTATGGCATAAAACATTACAAATACACTTACTTAAAACTTAATTCAACCTTTTATTCACATAATAAAATTCAATCCATTAATATAATACTCATAAGTTCTTATTCACATACCTGACCTTAGAACATTGATATAATAGCCATTCCATTGCTATCATTTTCAACCTTTCCGTTGTTATCCTTTTCAACCTTTCCATTATTTCGGGGATGCCATGGTATCTTTCAACCAAGGTCTTACACAATCCCGAAATGATTCCATATTATCTTTCAACTATGATTTTTCCTTTTCGAATATAATGCCATGATATCTTTCAATTATGGTCTTTCCCTTTTTTCAAATCAATTTGATGAATCAACCATAAATAGATAATCATTAAATTACAAAACATAAATCAAATAGCTACTAAATTAACTTATGAACTTACGTCGACAAAACCAGTTGTAAAAATGAAGCCGATGACTAATCCAACATTTTAGCTTTTCCTTGGTTTAGATCTATTTGGTTCATTTCTTGATCTAAATAATAATTTCATTACATTAAACAATTCAATTTGCTTAAAGCAATTAATTCAAGCTTCTAACCCATTTTAATGAGAATTTATAGATTTACCCCTAACATTTTAAATTTTATGCAATTTAGTCCCTAAATCCAAAACTTGCAATTTCACCATTTTTAAAGAAAAACCCTATTAGCTGAATTTCCTAGGGTTTCATAACAGCCCAAAATTTCCACCATTTCACAATTTTACCATTGAATTTTACTATTTTCTCAAATAGGCCATTATCTTAAAATCATCAAAAACCACTTAACGAAATATGTTTACTTAACAACCAAGCTTAATAATCTATCAATTAAATTCACAAACACACTTAAACCATTAATGGTAAGTCTCTAAACTTTTAACAATTTTATAAATTAACCCTCGGGTTAGCTAGATTAATCTAAAATGACTTCAAAAACATAAAAATCATTAAAAAGGGATCAAAATCACTTACCATGCATGTGAATTGGCTTGGTCGAACCTTGAGGACTTGAAGCGTTTATTTCTCTTAAAAATGGTGGAAAGTTCGGTGGAAGAAGATAATTGCATATGTGATAACATTTTTTTCTTTTGTTTTATTATATTTTACTAAACAATTTAACATTAAAAATATTATAATTTAACTTAAAAGTCATACCAAACCGTCCATTCACATTAACTATGGCATATTTCCATTTAAACTCAATTAATCTATGAACACATTTGTCCATTAAACTCATAGTGATTAACTTTTGCAACATTTTGATTTAGTCATTTTCAATTAACTAACTATCTAAATATTAAAATTTGTTAACCATATTTTAATACACCTATATAATTATTCCATGAATATTTTATAAATATATTTACGAGCACAATTTATAGAAACGAGGTCCCAAAACCTCATTTTTTAAAACCATTTGACTTTAGGAGTATACCACTTGAACCTAATTATTCATTCAATTAACAAAAATCATTAAATCAAAATTCAACGCAATTCTATATTTGACTCATAAATATTAAATAATAAGATTTACGGACTCACTCGTAAGATTTGTGGCCTCAAAACCACCATTTCTGACACCATTAGAAAAATGACATGTTATTGCTAGATGTATGCCTAATCTTTGGTGGTAACATGCTCACCTATGAGCAAGGTAAGTGTTGTAATTTCCATTTTAACTTACTAAGAATTGAATGCTTACCTATTGTTGTTTTCCTTACATGTAGATCCCTAGATTGAAGAACTTACAAAGCCGGATTAGTGCGGATATCACACTATCATCAAGACAATAGAATTATGATCATTTTGGTATTTAATAGTGTGGCATGTATATAGCGTCTTTAGCTATGTAAGTGGTCATTCCAAATGTGATTACCAATTATTGTAATTGAGTTAAAGTTATGCTAGAATGATAATGTGGTAAAAGACCTAATTTATGCCTAATATTTGATCATGTGTTTTGTGCCATTTCGACACTTGATTCCAAAAGTGTTATAAGCTTAATTTGGTATAGTTTGGCAAGATATGATGTATTGGTGAAATTGGTATAAGCATATGTGTGTTAAAATTTTTTTCAATAGGAAGCATGAAAGTTGAACCAAAGTTATTTTTGCCAATATAAGGGTAACGCCGCAATGACAAGTCCTTAACATCGCGACTTAAATCAACAGTAAGTGGCATCACAACTTTGATTTTTTTTGTAGTCATGATGTCACTCATTAATTGATGAGGTCGCGACATGATAGCTTTGATGTTGCAACTGTAGGTTTTGAAAACTTTTCAATTAAGTCCTTAACTGACCTCGGGTTAGCAAGAGAGCTTTCATAAGCTCATATAAAACCCAGAAATGATTATACAACATGTTGAGAATGTGTTTTATACTTGTAAGCATACTAGGATGGTTAAATCATATTGAAATTATTTGTATTTGCTCTCGCAATGAATGTGGCATCCTATAGCTCAAACTTGACGATCGGGTCGGGCAAAGGGTGTTACATGAGTGGTCTCCTATTGAGGAGAGTGTATCTGTTAATAGCAAATGGCTTAACAAAGGGTTCAATCGGGTGCTTAAGGACGAATGGTCCTTCTTGTGGAGGTATGAGGAACTCAGGTATTCGGTCACTGAATGACCATCCGAACGGTACAAGGCAGAAGGTCATTTATGAGTATCACTTTTATTGTTTCTCATGTTGTTATGTGTCTCAATCAGGCGGTTGTATAACAATAGTCCCCCCATTCGAGAGGTAGCTTATAAAGTGATCGTGCCTCAAAACCTTCTATCAGCTGCCTCCTATAGGTGTTAGTTGTAGTAAATAAAGTAATGGGATAGAGGGTACAATTATAAGCCTGACGACCTGGGAATATATGATGCCTTGTGAGGCTATTGAAATTCATTTTAATAATGTGTTTGAAGATGATATTTCTATTCATATTTGACTCGTACAAATTTCATTTTGTGATTTAGCGTGGTATATGTGATCTGTAGTAATTTGATACGTCAAATTAGGCTCTCTAGAACACGTAATAGGTTTGTTCGTAAGCAATTTATGAGTCTTTTCTATATTTTTTTGTAGTTTTTAGTTCTGAGTATTAATAATTGTTTTTATACGATTTTACCTCTTTTTAGACCTAAATTGGAAAAAAATATACCATTGAAAGTCTAATGATTGATTTGAGCTTGTGTAGGGAGACAACGACGACCAAACCTTGAGGAAAGTTGCATCTAACATCGGTGTCGCGACACTGATGCCAAGATGTTGTGACACCGAATCCTTTCATCTTGAGGATGAAAAAATTCAACATGAAATCAACATGGAGCTTACTGTCGAGAGAGTCACGACACTGAGGGTAGGATGTCATGACACCAAGTCAACATCCTTTCGAAGTCGTGATATCCCTAAAGGTGTTGAAATGAAGAAATTAGAGTAAACACCACTGATTTCGTGACACCAGAGGTAGGATGTCAGGACACCGAGACCCCCATAACCACGAGTGCACTATTGTCTAGGGTGTCGTGACACCTAAGCTTTGGTGTCGCGACACTGAAGCCTGGCAGATAAAAAACTGTAGGACAATTTTGTGTCTAAACAAGCTTTAAGTCACATTTCATTTAAGGCCATAATTATCGGTGTTAGGTTAAATATTAGTAGGCTATAAATACTACCATATAAGCTTTTGAAGGTAGGATTTTGGGAGCTGAACACTTCTCCTTAGTCTTTCATAGTTTTAGGTTAGGTTTCTTTTCATTTTTAGATTAGGTATTCCTTTTTCTTTTTAGAATATATATATATATATATATATTTATATCTTCCTTCTTATTGAAGATTATGTCAAAAAAAGATGATCAAACTCTTGGGCTTCATTGGATTTTCATCAATTAAATGAGCATTTTCTCAAACTTTTTAATTTTATTTTATGTCTACCATGTGTTTGATAAAATGCTTGTTTGGAATCTAAGTTTGATTATTTGCTAAATTGGTTGATGGTTGGTTGATTGGTTATTTCTTAGCTTAAGTTAATGTTTATTCTTGATTAATTGATTGTTCAATTATATCGAAATGCTTAATACGCTAGAATTGACGTCTCTAGTGGAAAATCTAGATAAACGAGAGAGGAGAGTTTATCATTAAATAGTTCGAAATAATTGTGCCAAATAGTGAGACCGAAAGAAGATCTATATGCCTAGGTGAGACCAAGACGAGAGCTTAGGTGGTATCTTTTAGTCTAGGATGAGATCGAGAGGAGATTTCTAGATAAGAGTGGCAAACAATATAATTGGTATAGCTTCACTAGTTTAATTAGAAATCGACGAATCAATCAACCATCGTTTTATTATTTACATTGTCTAAAAATATAAGGAAAAAATAGATTAGTTTGCTTAATTGATAATTTAAATTTAGTTTCTAATTAATTTATATTCAAATTTGCACAAATAATTCTCGACTCGATTAGATTAGTAATTGCTTAACTTGTAATTAACTTGATAATACATTTACCAACTTGTCAATCCCTTGTGTTCGATTCTTAGAATACTCGAAGTGTTCCATTGTAACACTTATAAATATTACAACTGATTTGTCACACTTGTAGTAAAACCATTTTTAAATTATTAAATTGTGTGTTGATTTTTAGCCCCAGTGCACGTACGCTGAGGTGCGGTCAATACCCATTATCTTGACAATCCAAAAATTTATAATTTATACTCTAGTGGTGCAATTATCAACTAGAGGATTTGGATTTATGCAATGGAGACGTGTCGTATGTATATTGCAAATTCGATTATTGGAAATGCAAAATAGAGGAGTTCCAAACCATCCATTGGCAATATAAAATGCAAGATGCGACCTATTCGATGGTAAAACGAAGTGTAAGAAATGCATATTATCTATTGGCGATATAAAATGTAAGAAATGTGTATTGTCTATTGTGTAAGAAATGGGTACTATCTGTTAGACTTAAGAAATGCATAATGCCCATTAAAATGTGAGCGGGAGGACTATTCATTATTATAAATAATAGTATTGAATGTAGCTTTTAGGTTTTTATTTTTGTAGGTTTCAACAATCGTACAATACTTAAACCCTTAGCATCGATACTTTGCCTCCAAATTGCTTTAAAAACGTTTTAAACACTTTAAAGCAACTTATAATTGACTCAAAAACATTTGGAACATTATAATATATATAGAACATTTTTTTTTAGTATTCTAAAGCTTTGAAAATGTTTAATGGTATTTTCAATATTATTTTCACTAAATGAATTAGTAATAAAATTTATTTTCAATAATCTTATTTTTGATTCAAAATAAAAAAACAAAACAATTAAAATAAATTTTGGGCAGAGCAAAGTCGAGTCTTCTATTAAAGTTCAAGTTCAGTTTCGGAGTGAACTTTTTCTTAAGAGTTGGAGTCGAGTTCGGTCGAATTGGTCAAGTTTTGGGTCAGGTTTGGGGTAGGCAAAAACATGCCCTGCCTTACCCCGTTGCCATCCCTATGGATGACTGGGAGACAAGAAAGGAAAGCCTAGAAAATAAAAAGAATAATAACATATTTGGTCATTGTATTTTATTACATCTTTTAATACGATATACCTACTTTGAAAATGTCTATCTTGGTATTAAAAATTTTACTTTGCCTATCATTGTGGTATATTATTAGGACATGTGGCCCAACTGTATGGTGCCATGTGTCATTTTTTAGTGAGAAATTTTTTTATTTCAAATACTAAAAGTGACTTCAAATTAAACAACCTGAAAATTAATTCAAGCAAAAAATAAAAAAAATGAAACAAATAGAGGATAAGAAAACAAATAGATTCTCAAGCTTGAAGGGATCCATGAAAAAATTTAATGGCTTTCTTTGTTAAAAAATTTCATGACTTTTCTTGAAGTTAATGTTCTTCCTTTTTTTTTTTGATATTTTCGATGATTGTGTTGTTTTAAATTATTTTATGCAAAGATATTGCAATCTAACAAGATTTGTGTTAGTTTTCATTTGACCTAACAAAGTTATTGTAACACCCTTCACTCGAAGAGAACTGATACATTACGAGCAAGGGATGTCACATTTGAAAACTAAGGCTATTCAAATCAAACATTTATTTTAATTTTTTTTAGCATAAATAGACTTTTGAAGTTATTAAATTTATTTCTAGGCTTTTTTTAAATATTGGTTACAAACGGGGACCATTTTGGGCTTATTCGAGTCAAAGCAGGGTAAACAAGGTCAATGTTGTGACACTAGGAAATGGGAGTTGTAACCCGCTAAACCCTACCTAGACGTTATGACCGAATCTCGAAGATCACATTGGCCATGATAATGGCACAGAAAACGTTTAGCTATTTTCTCTTCAAAAAAATCATTTTCTCTTTTATTTTAAAATCAGTGTGTTGATTTGCTTGAGATAAACTAAGGTATATTCTTTGAAATTCTTGGAAAGATATTATTTGAAGTAAACGTCTTAATTTGAAATTGTCGCAATGAAAATTTAACAAAAATCTTGTATATTGATTATAAATCGTTACTAGATAAAATGTTGAAAACATAAACAATTAGATTTAATTTTTGTAAAACACATGCTTGATTTTGTAATAAAGTTTCTAAGTCAAAATCATCATTATATTGAAAAATTCAATTTTTTGTATTGATTTGATAACCATTTGATTTATGTTTTCAAACCAAATCATGCAAAATATCCCCAAAAGTCCAAAATCAACGTCCATACCACAGTCCCAAAAATACCAATAATAAAGTTTACCAGTTTATTCGTAAAAATATCCGAGTTCTCCTCCATAAGCCTAACCGATGTCCTAACCTCGTGAGTTATTTGTAAAGTCAAGAAATTGAAGGGTGTGAGCTTTTAAAGCTCGGTGTGAAATCAACATAAAAGAAAGCAATAATGAAGTCATACATATCATAATCATAGCAACATGTATATTTCACATATAGCAAGGTGAATGAGAATGTCGATGCAACTTTTTTGAAAATCGGTGCAAGTTTTAATAAACTTTCCTACCGATCTTCGTTACACACCAATAAAGAGTTCCCTAGAACTTGTCCATCCGATAACACTCCACGTTGTGGCCAAGCCACTCAATATCACAATCAAGCTGCATGGTGGGGTCAAACCACTCATTTACGTTGTGGCCAAGCCACTCAATATCGTTGTGGTCAAGTCACTCGTTAGCTTTGTAGGCAAGCTACTCATATTGTTGTGGACAAGCCACTCAATTTTACAGTAAAATTGCCAAGTCTTCCTCCTTTCATAATCATCCCAACCCCATGCATGTGATATGTCAAATGAACAATATTATCAGTAGGCACGCTTAACATGTGAACCATATCTAAGATCAACATAGTCGGCATGCTTAACATGCAAATCAGATCCTAATTCATCATAATCGACAAGCTTAACATACGAATCAAATATCATTAATATAACAGTAGCATGATTAAAAAAATATACATAATCAATTTCATCATAAAATTACATGTCATGAGAATTGATATATACACTTCATTTCACGTTAATCGTTTAATCACATCATTTATAACATACAATCACCAAAATAATCGGTTCGAAATACTTGTGTTTTCTTCTTTTATCGGATTTAGCATTCCTTTGGAATATTTAATGTATTCCCAATATTTCACAACATTTAGGTCTTCATCATAGTTTCAATCTTAATATATATTTATTATTATTTTATAAATAAATTCATAATTAAATTTTCTAATACGTTAAATCCATACCTCGATTGGTTGATCCAATAACTTGATCCCAAATACAATTCCAACTCCAAGGAAAGAAATCCAATCTTAAATCCTTTTATTAACAAATTAATAATATGTTAAAGCTTTTAAAACAATCTATTGAAGTCTCATTATGAAAGTCAATTGAGGAGACTTACTTATCTATGTTCCAAACAAGAGTACTTTTTCCTAAGGCAAGAATACGAAACTGAGCGGTACGAAGAAGAACGTTTCACAAGTGTGTAAAAAATATCATTAGTTCCGGCCTTAAGAAATGGAAGGAAAAGATTCATATCAAAACATTAAAGTTTACTTACGATAGTTCCAAAAATTAGAAGAGTCAGTAATTCCATGGTTGTTTGATTTATGGAGGAGGAATGATGGCTAATGATATATCACAATAAAAAAGAATGGATTAGTAAAAGAATATAAAAAAAATATTTTCTAACCGATTGTAGATGTTAAAATGAATAAAAATTCCATTACCAACAAATAGATGAAAAAGGAGAGAAATGGAGAAAAATGGAAAAACGGTGGTGGTGGCACGACAACGGCACAGCGATGGTGCGATGGCATTACGACGACGGTGGGAGAGGAGGTGTGTAAGAGAGGGGAAGTTTTGGTGGTGATTTGGTGAAGAAGTGGTGGCCAACGGTGGTGTTGTGGTGGTAAAAAAAATGATGGTGGTTGAAGGAGGAAAAGAGAGAAAAAGGATAAGAGAAGGAGAATAAAAATAAAAATGAAGGTTTAGGGGTGTCTAGGTGCATGGCAATCCAAGGTATGGTAAGGGGGAGAAAATGGCTATAGGAGAGAAAAATGGCAAAAGGGGGACAAAGGCACAAAATATGGATCATGAGAGTGAAAAAGGGGATATGCATGATAAGTTGAATGAAAGAAAAGGAAAGTAATCCTTGCCTATAAGGCAAGTGAGGTGGATGGCTAAGGAGGGTTGACCATCAATTTTGATGACAAAAATTAAAAAATATATATGTGGATGATGGAAATTGAACCTAGGATCTTGAAATTTAATTAAGCCTTTTACCACTTGACCACTTACTAACCTATTCAATAATTGACGAAATAATAAATAAAAATATGGGGTGTGACAAGTGTCGTGCCACTAACTGATGTCATGACACTAATCTTTTGATGTCACGACACCAAGGAAAGATTACTCTAATTACATGTCCAATGTCATGACATTGAGGACAAATTACCCAAAACATGTCTGAAACATCAAAAACCAAGTCTAAACTATCATCAATCATTTCATATCACTTCTAAACGTTACAAAACATAAGTCTTAATCAAAACATCATATAACTCAACATATAACTCAATCAAGATTTAACTAAGTTTGTAAGGTTAACAAAATGATCAAGATTTTTTTAATTATTTTCATTAGAAATCTTGTTTATATGCTTTGCATTAATCTATGTACATGCCATAATCTATAACCAAAGTATCAAAATTATACCATTTTCCAAGCTTTGAGATGTGATGAGTTGAGATGATATTTTCACTTTAGATATTCAACTCAAGTCTTTACCTACGCGTTGAAAAATAACATGTTAAGCTTATAAAAGTGATACGAGTCTCAAGGCCCAATTTTAGGCCCATGGATGTGATGAACTTACACTACCTCAAGGCCCAATAACAAGGCCAAAGGTTAATCAAATCAAACCAAGATTCAATCAAAGCGAGTATGTGAGGTTGAATCTTTTTGAGGAAACGATGAATGATACATGCACGAAATGGGTGAAATGTATTAAAGTCAATTCAACTAAGCTGTCAATTTTCAAGCTGAAAAGATTAGTCAACTTGCGACAAATTTTTGGATGGGATCTAGGCATTTAAGTAGTAAGATGTTCTCATAGAGTTTGAAGATCTATCTCTTAGCTTCAAAACGCACTTTGAATCACTCGATTTTGAGTTTTGGAACTCAAGTTATAACCATTTTAGTGAAGACTGTGCAAGTAGAATTTCTGGAAGGGATTATTACGGAAAATAAGAGTTTCAGGCTTTTAATTCAAGTTTAAATCATATTGGGTTCGAGTTTTAGGCTTAATTTTTATTATATATGAGCCAAATATTGTATTTATCAGTTAGTATTATTTTATTATTTTTATTCCGAATTTTTAAATAATTATTAAGTATTTTAAGTTATTTAGGAGTTTTATGTCAACAAGAATGTTTGGTTAAAACACTAATTTTTGTCTAGGTTAATTAGAGTTCTAGTATACTTAAGAGTTTTATTTAGATTTATTTAGCTAGTCTATATATAGGCCTTTGCATTTTACACAATTCAATTAATTTTTATTATTCAACAACTTCTCTTTTGAGTTAATATATTTTCTTTGAGTTTTTCTTTTCTAGAATTTTTCTTGAGTTTTCTTTTAGAAGAGTTTTAAAAATCTTTTCGGATTGTGGGAATTATCTTCAAACTTTTTTTTTGCCAAGTTTTCTTTATTGGAGAAGAAATTAGAACCACTTGAAGGAGTTGTGGATTCTTTTTATTTCCAAGGCTCCTTAGGACTTTTACACACTATGTTCTATTTTTTCCATCTATCTTCTTTATTGTTCTAATTTTTTATTTATTGTTCTATTTTATTTATCTAGTTACTTATTTTAATTGCTTTCTTTAAATTTTTTGATCTGACTTGGACTCATTTGCGTTTCAGGTTGTGTCAAAATCTAAGTTTCTTTCTGAATGTCTAGAGCCTTAAGTTAAATCCGCGACTTAGACGAACTTACGATCCTGTTTCGCACTCGTCCTTGTATCAAAAAACTTAATAAATACATCAAGAATTAAACTTACCATTTAAAACAACCAACATTAACATTTAAATAGCTAATTAATAATAATATTCAATAAAATTAAATATAAAGTAACTATAGTGAATTCTTAAATTAATATTCTATAAATCACTTACCAATTCATTGCTATGACCATTTACCATTTAAATTATTATCCCAATTGTAGATTCAATAGAACACATAGGATATGCAAATTGAACATTGAATCAATTGCACAAATGTGCATACACTATCTTACACCAAAGTGTAAAAATTAAAGAACTGCATCGAAGTGTCATTGTCACTAGAACCGAAGTGTGAAATTACTGAATTGCACTGAAGTGCCATTATCACTAGCGCGCATAGAAATTTCCTAATGACATGTCATCTATATCCTACTAGTTCATATCTTGTCAAAATGGGCATTCATACGTTAAATTCACTACATTTACTCAATAATTAAAAATAATTTAAACTTCACACCTATACAATCTCGTCCCTTCTTATTATAATTTCAATACACCAAATCTATTCATTTTGTAATTAAAATCCAATTCATATTTTCACTACTCATTCATCAACTTACATATATATATATATATATATATATTAAATTAGCATATTCACATACAAAAAATCATATAACCATTTTAATATGACTTACACTTAGGTTAAGTTAGGTAAAATAAAATTCTTGAAGTAGTTACAATCAAGTGTTTGGATGAGCTCTTTCTTCTTTCTGCACTCTTTTGCTACTTCTTTTCCATTATCAAGACCTTGTCGATCACATCTCTTCTCTCTCTTTATTAACATATCATACATATACACAAGATTTAATATCAAAACAATAATCAAATATAATTTCCATGCACTTTTAATGAAATAAACATGAAATCCTTAAAGAAACTCATCGTCCTTACCTTGAACTATTACCCAAATCCCTAACTTCACTTTTCTCTTTCCTTCAATGTGAACACCAATTAACTTTACAAGAAACATAGCTTTCTATGAGATTGCTCTATTGATTTCACTAAAAAACCATGAAATAATTTGAACTTTTTGAGCTTGAGAAGGCTAGAAATGATGGAAAGGACTAGAATGAAAAAAAAAATTGGCTTCAAAAAGAAATGAGAGTGACGTAAAGATGGAGAGAATAAAAAAAGAAGTATATTTCTACATCCTTCTACTTAATAAATAAAGAAATAAAATCTATCCATCATCATTTCAAGTTTAATAGCCACAATTTTATTCCCAATTTCCAACAGTTCACAACTTTCCAACAAATATATAAGTTTGTTTTTAAAATTTTGGAAAAGACTATTTTACCCTTCATCAATCTCTACAATTCCATCTTTGCTTCATGACACTCTTAATGGTATAGTTACACTTCTAGTCCTTCCTCTTTATCACTTCACTTCAATTTAATCATTCTTATTTTTAATTCTCACACTTTTGCCCCAACATTTTTCACACTATTACAATTTAGTCAATACCTCAAATTAAATTCTTTTTAATTTTCTATGGCATCCAACTACCTTCTCTACTAATCACACATAATTCCTATTTTATTTATTTCATAGTTTCTAACTCTTTGTGTTAGGAAAGTTACAACTACCTTCTACAAATGTATTACTTCTTCAAAAGAATCATTATTCAATCTCTAATTAATTTCCATTAAGAAAGTTTTTCCAAGTCAAACACCTAACAATTAAAGAAAGTAGTGTTAAAAAGTTGGACCCCAATTACAACAACAAAATCTCAACCTTTGGAATTTTGTTCCATCTTTAATTAAGGGTTATGATTTGGTGTATTGCTTCTAAAAAGAAAAAGTTCAACAATAAAAATTAGATGATTAAAATGGGTTGATTAAGAATGTTAATTTTTATTTATCCATTAATCTAGATCTTAACTCATCTATTAATTTAAAATCTACACCCAATTCTCTTAACATAGCCAAAGACCATACTAGTTAATATATATTAATTTTATTCAGGATTATCTTAAATTTCATTTAGATTTGGTTAAAATAAATTATGATTAATTTTACTCAATGATGTAGCTGCTACAAGTTATTCTCATTCACAGTACATTGAGAGTATATATTATGGATTAGTTTGTGATATATTCGTTGAGTATTGTCACATATATCATTTTAATATTTTATTATATCTTTATAGAATATTTGTCAACCTCTTATTTTTACCGATAATGTACTAAATATTTTCTCATATATAGATATATTCAAAATTATAAATAAAATAAATTTAAATGTTTTAAAGAGATATTTTAAAATTTATTTAAAGATAACATAGTCAACAAATTTTTATTATAAAAATATCAATAATCAAAGCTTCTGGTACAGTGAATGAAAGTGAAAAGGCAAATTAAGTAATATGAAATGTTTAAAATTAAAGATAAAATGTATAATATAATTTTTTAAATTTAAAATTTATATTTATCAAACAATTTAATTATATTCCATAATTAATTTTAAGTGATATATCAAATACTTTTAAGATTTAAATTCAATACTTAAATTTTTAGTTTACTAAACAACACTTAAATTTAAATTTATTATCACTTTTACAATCCATTGAAAATTTAAATCAATTGAAAATTAATATTTTCAATACTTTAATTTTTATGATATTTGATAATTAAAAATAAAAATAATCTAATAGAATTTTTCTATAAAAAGTAGG
Source organism: Gossypium raimondii (assembly GCF_025698545.1). Taxonomy (NCBI): domain Eukaryota; kingdom Viridiplantae; phylum Streptophyta; class Magnoliopsida; order Malvales; family Malvaceae; genus Gossypium; species Gossypium raimondii. Next base: position 11,580,716 of record NC_068571.1, read on the forward strand.
TAAGAGCTACTGATTTTTCGCCACTTATTTTCAGTTTATCATAAAAAACCTCATATTTAAATCTATTAAAATTGTTAAATGAAAACTATTAATTTATAATAAAAAAAACCATATATACTAAAGAAAATTGACTTAAAACCGTGATTTGAAACCACATTGATTATTGAAACGCATTGTGGTAAAATCAAACGTTTGACCTTCCCTGAAATTGAGTTGAAGAAATGTATGGTATAGTGTAGGTTGGCAAGCAAGCACAAAGTAAGTAGCTCCGCCTGCAACTTAATGGAAGAAATGTGAATGAAGAAAGTGGAAATATCAACTTTGTTGAATTCCCATACCTTCTTTGACTTCATCACCGTTCTCCGGCTAAGGCCTAAATTGCCATTGCTTCTCCACAATCAGTTCCAGAGTCAGAGCTGTCTATCTCTAGTTTATATATGTTTGAACATCCATATCATTTCCCCCACGCTTTACTAGAAATATATATGCACTCCACCATTAAAGCATATTCAATCCAACAGTGTCTTTGCTAAAAATAAAGCTCAGAATGTTCCTTAAACTCCATTGTCTCCCACTCTTCATTACATTATTCTCTTTGTCTTTGTCCTCCTGTCTAGGCAGTTACAAAGAGCATCCATTACACCCGAAACCCTATCATCCATATTTTCACACCTTTGGCGTTTCTAACAAACCAAACTACCCTACTCTAAACTCTGGAGACCTGTTCAACTATAACATTGAAATTCGAACGAGTGCGCCCAAAATAGTGAATGTAGATGCTTTTGGAGCTAAAGCTAATGGAAGAGACGATTCTCAGGTGCCCTGTTCATAAGAAAAAAAAGGATTATATTACTCCAATTTCTGTTTTTAATATTGTGTTGGTTGACATTTGTTTAGGCATTTAAGAAAGCTTGGAAGTATGCTTGTTCTTCTCAAGGAGCCACTCTGGTTGTCCCTAAGAAGAAAGTTTATCATCTTAAGCCAATTGATTTCTCTGGACCCTGCAAATCTGCCATTTCATTGAATGTGAGTATTTGCACATTATGCTGAATTGTTTATTGGAATAAATCAAGTTAATTGTTATTTTATTTAATATGGTAGATCCAGGGAACTATTAAAGCCACCGTGAATCACTCGGATTACGAAAGATATGATGGACGATGGCTTTACTTTGATAAAGTTCAAAATTTAAGAGTCGAAGGTGGAGGCATTATCAATGGAAATGGCAGAACATGGTGGGAAAACTCCTGCAAAATCAACAAAGCCCTCGTATGACATGAATTTCGAATTAGCTTTTTTATCTTTTGGCATTAATAATAAAAAGTAAATAAAGGCTAATTCTATGCTATTCATCTGTTTCATCATTTTGCAGCCCTGCAAGGAAGCGCCAACAGTGAGTTGACACATCCTTTCTCCTTTCTTAGGCTTTTTTTTTTTTGCCTCAACTATCTGATTGTATGTATTATGATTTATGACTTGTATTTGCAGGCTGTGACCTTCAATGAATGCAATAACCTCTTAGTGGCAAGCCTACTGATAAAAAATGCACAACAAATGCATCTTTCATTTAGAAAATGTGTGAATGTAAAAGCCTTTAATCTTTTGGTGAAGGCACCTGGACACAGCCCCAACACTGATGGAATTCATGTGACTGAAACCCAGAATATTAACATAAACAACTGTGTCATCGGAACAGGTAATCAAACACTAGTTAATTTAAACAATCCGGGACATCTGAATATCCCAATGTCCATGCTATGCTGCTCAATTTATCTAACTACTCCATTCAATTGCATTGAAGGTGATGATTGCATCTCTATAGTTAGCGGCTCCAAAAACGTTCGCGCCACCGGTATAACTTGTGGACCAGGCCATGGAATCAGGTGGAAAATCAACGCAAACTTTAACCTAATTAACTCATTCTACTTCCATGAGTAAATTTACCAATAATTTGTTACTGTTTGCAGCATTGGGAGCTTAGGAGCTAGAAAATCTGCAGCTTATGTGTCCAATGTATTAGTGAATAATACAATACTCTCAGGAACCACCAACGGAGTGAGAATAAAAACTTGGCAGGTAACAGCTTTCTTTTAAGTGCGTACCATCTTTGTTGTCGTAAATTAAATTGCATTAGTATATGTTATATATGGTTTCAAATTTCAGATGACAGTAGTGATCACTAGGTGTGACTTGTGTTGTTGTTAGGGAGGATCAGGGTATGCCAGAAACATCAGATTCCAAAATATTGTGATGTACAACGTCAGCAATCCCATAATTATTGATCAGAACTATTGTGATCAACAAAAACCATGCCCCAAACAGGTAAAAACCGAGGCCTTCATTATCAGTTAACTCCTTTCTTTCACCTTCGATCAGATTTATATATATTATATAAATGCTGATCAGGTGTCTGCGGTGCGAGTGAGCAATGTGCTTTACAAAAACATAAGAGGAACAAGTGCGTCTAGAGTAGCCATGAAGTTTGATTGTAGCAAAAGCTTTCCTTGTCGAGGAATTTTCTTGCAAGATGTAGCTTTAAGACCCCAAGAAGAAGAACAAGAAGATATTGCGAAAGCTTCATGTGCTAATGTTAGATTATCTTATCGAGGGAATGTTTCTCCACCTTGCTCATCTTAATAAAATTCAGGAGGATAATTATGGTTTTGGTTTTGGTTCATTTTACTTTTGTAAATAAACACTATCAAATATATATATGCAATGTTTTATTACATTTACACCTACATGTTTAACTTAATTTAGTTGATGTTCTTTATGCCTTCTTATTTATTTTATGCAAGTCGAATAAAGATCAATCATGAGTTTGGTGTTGAAACAATGTTCCATTAGAAGTTTGACTTTTACAAATTACAATTATCACAAATATCTACTCTTCAATAACAAATATGCATATGTACCAAAAATAATAATAAATAGATAGGGAATATGCACGAAATATAGTACCTTGACTTAGACCCCCCTCGCTAGAACAATTGACCATTATAGAAACAAGGCAGCACACAACTTCATATAATTTCTTTAGGTCAACTCCAACAATGCCCTAAGCTAATCTCTTCCACCCTATTATAACACTCATGGGGTAGGGAATTCAATGGCTGGAGCTCACGCCTAACCTCTCTTCCTTTATAAATATCCTCCACCACTTGGGTAGAAAAAGAAGAAATCTAGATAATCCTTACTCTGCAAAAAATCCAACCCATTTTTTCTCTTAAAACCTCTAAGTTTAACGGCTCTCCACGCCCCGTACAGTGTGAACCTCCGTAACAAGTCAAAGCCAACCTTTGTGTTGTAACAATTGGTGTCATTTTTGAGAACCTAGCAAAAAGTTATGCCTCTACCCTCTAAAGGCTATAACCATTAGGAGCAAGAAGGTCAGAGCACTCCCCATAACCCATACTGAAATAGGTTTGAGGAATGAGGGATTTTCTCATCCTTTTTTATTTGGTCTTTCGATCCAACAAAAAGAAAAAATATGGGCATAGTCTCGAAGAGGAAGATGACTATTGATCGACTGTAAAACAATATCGGAAGTATAAAGCGCAAAACTAGTTTTGTTGGTCTTAGCTCTAGGAATACACCCAAGAAGAGACTTGAAGGAATAAGTAGTCCAGGGAAGAAGAAGAAGAAGAAAATAGGTCAGAGGACGAAAGACAGTCCCTAAGGCAGCAATGCAACATTGATCTAAATGAACACTTTAACCATCGCTTTGCCTAGTGGAGAAAGGACAAAGTCATGATGGGGCATCGCAACTATTATCGCCTAAAACATCTAAAAGGCGTACCCATTCCTTTTTGCCATTATACCCCTCTAAACACCTAAAAATGAGAAATTCTTAGCAAAAACATGGAAATATTAGGAACTTTGTCATCTGTGTAGTTTGATCCTTGAAAGAGTTAATCTATAATAGAATGCCTATATCACAACGATATAGGTCATGCTACTGATGGTTGCTTTAGCTTAAGGGATGCCATCTAGGAGGCTATAAAGAAAGGGTAACTGGAAAAATTTGTAGAAAAGGCATGGCGTTCCCTATTGGGAGGGGCATGAAAAAGAGGGTCTCGACAAAGGATATCTTAGAAGTCTTAGAGTATTGATGCAAAAGAAGATGCAATCTTAAAACCTAGACATGTAATGGTCGACCCCTTAAGAGAACAAAAATTGAGAGGGAAAAAAAGCAACTAGGTTCCCTGCAAGAGCATCACTCTATGAAGCTGATGCATCAACTCCTCCATACGAGTGAAAGTTTTGCATGTAGAGCAACATGTGAAGATAAGAAGGGGCGTCAATTCTAAGTTTTGAAGTTTATTTAATTTAATCTAGTTTTGCGATTTAGACCCTAAACCAAAAATTAACTAGCCAACATTTTTATCAACCAACCACCTTAGATTTTAGTTACTCATCAGCATCTTCAAGCAAACATTACCCAACATTCAAGAAAAATGTGCATCAAAGTAAACACAATAGAGAGTTGAGAAAAGCTTAGGCTTTCCTTGGAAAAAGCTTAAAGAAAATAACAATGACAACAATAATGGTAAAGAAAAACACAAAAGATGGGATTTTATATTAAATCAAAGCTGAGTTATATTAAAGCTAAGGATTAAACTGAAAATACAAAAGAGTTTGAAGCACTAAACAAATAAATAAAACTAAGCTACAATAACAACTAACTTAAGTAACTATCGTTAACACTAAAGAAAACCAAAAAAGTTTCAAAACTAAACCCTAGGAACTTTTAGAAGACAACTACAACCCTAAAAGATGAAAGGAAATGTAAAAAAATGTGAGCGTTCTCCTTTTTATCCAGCCAAAATTTGGCATTTTCAACAAATTACAGACCCAATTTTTGTGACTAAAATTCCCCTAAATGTCTAATTTTGATTGGTGTTGAGGTTGGATAAGAACTTCTTTTGCAGTAATCTTTTGTCTCTGCATGATAATGGTATCGAGATGTCCACGACAGTCTTGCAATGGGGGGTCCTAAGGTGTCTCGATATAGAGATGCCCATCCTTGGTATCGCGATATCACTAGAGCTTGTCTTAATTCTCTTCATTTTAACATTGTCAGGGGTATCACAACTTCCATGCTTCAGTATCGCGATACCCCCATTCTGAGTGATGCTTTCTTTACGTTCGGGCCATGATCAACTCTCTAAATGTTTCAATTCAATTTCATGTCAACTATCAAATATTAATCGAATCAAGAAATTTCTATTCTATTCAATTTAGTCCTTGTATTAATAATCAATCTCAAATATATCAATTCAACTCAAATAACCATCAATGGCTAACCTCAACTCCATATAATTGTAGAATGAAATGAACATGCAGAAAATAAATGGTTCCTGAATCATAGAAATACAAATCGAAATTACGAGCTACTCGTTACGACTTTGGATCTTCCTTTCCCTCTCGACGAATCCAGGTCGACCTTAGATATGGATTGACATAAAACATATAACACTATCAATTATCAAGCAACTCATAATCAATTATCAATTTATACAAGTTTTTCAATTTATTCAATTTAGTCCCTAAAACCGGGACAAGCATAACTTTTGATCCAAACCTTCGAATTAAAATCCGATTTCACATTTACTCATTAGGGACCTTCTATTTTCTATTCCTACAGAAATTTCTTAACATTTCTGTATTTTATTCAATTCGACCATTAATATACAAAACTCATAATCAAGTTTTACAATTTAGTCATTTTCATAATTTAAGCTTAAAATCTATCATTTTCACACCAAATTCATTCAATTCTGAAAACTTTCTAAATCTTGATAGTTTTACAAATTAGTATATGAACTAGTTAGATCAAGCTCCCATGATCTCAAATCTATAAAAAAAAAAAAAAAAAACTTAAATGAACATACCAATTTATAGCCGAAACTTCAAGCTTGAAGGCCGATTAGCTCAAAAATGGTGGACGGTTTTGGTAAGGAAGAAGAGAGGATATGTCTTCTCTTTCTTTCCACCCATTTCATTATATTATACATAAATTAATGTTTAATTAGTTTTAATTAATAATATTTTAACTAAATAAATTCTTAAATTACTTAAATTAAACCACATGCATGACCGTTAACTATCTATTGATTTTTCATGGTGTAATTGTTGTTTTAGACTTTTATCCTGAAAGCAATTTTCTAATAAAAAATTATAGTAATTAAAATTTTATAATTTAGTCATTGAACCTTAATCATTCACTAGTTCGATTAAATTATTTATTTAAAATTCAATTCATCAATACAATAGTTCGTAAACATCTCTATTTAATATTTACGAACCCGGTTTACAAAAACGAAGTCTCAAAATAGCATTTTCCGTAACATTGGAAACTAAGCCATTACAGTAACAATATTACTAATATTATTTCATGAACAAATCATTTAAATCAAGAGGTTATTCAGTATTTTTACTGAATTTATTAATTCCTTACTTCACGCTTTTAACATAAATTGTTATCAGAAATTGACTTATGACTTATCTTTCTTTAACACTTATTTAGTTAGTTTTATTATGTTTTATTGATATATTGAGATGATAAATTTATAATTCTACTGTTAAAAACTTATGTTTGTCTGCTTGGACTGTGGTGGCAGCAATCAAGCGTAAAAGAGAAACCGACTCTTTTGGTCAGGAAATCACGTTGTTATTTACAAGACATTGCGGACGTCTTAAAATTTCACGGTCGACTGCTTCTTATATATTTTTTCCTTAAGCTTAAGCAACATGGAATTTCTTCTTTTGAGAATTGCATGGCTACATCTATATACCAAATGTGGCCAGAAAGAAGCATAAGAATTTACTCAAATGGAGAATCTTGCAGTTGATAGGTTGTATAGTTAATCAAAACATATGATACAATTAATTAAAGAAGATGCTGAAGGCAGGTTAAAAGGGTTCCGAATTTCTATATTTCAAATTAGTAATATGTATATGTATTGCATGTTTGCTCTCTAATACCTCGGATTTGCTACTTCTTCTTTTTTTTTATATATATATATATATAAAATCAGTAGTTAAAGGTTAATTTATCATTATGCCAAAGAAATTTTTTCTTTGGAAAAATTGGACTAATATTCTGAAAATGAGAACAGTAAGTCATTGGAAGCTTCAACAACTCAAAAGGAGCACCCCAAGCATTGAAAACACTACACCAAAACAGGCTTTTAGCAGCACTTTTTTAGGCCTTTAGCGGCGCTTTTTAGCGCCGCAAATAAAAAATGCCGCTAATGACTGCGTCGCTAACTTTAGCGGCGTTTTTAGAAATAAATGCCGCTAAAGACCAAGACCTTTAGCGGCGCTTTCACCACAAACGCCGCTAAAGGTCATGGTCTTTAGCGGCGCTTCTCCAACAAACGCCGCTAAAGACCCTGATCTTTAGTTGCGCTTCTCCAGAAAACACCGCTAAAGACCCTGATCGTTAGCGGCGCCTTTCCAACAAACGCCGCTGAAGACCATGATCTTTAGCGGCGCTTTTCCCACAAACGCCACTAAAGACTATGACATTTAGTGGCGTTTTTTTTAAAAACGCCACTAATTTTGGCAGATTTGTAAAAGAAATTTTTTTATATTTTCATCACTCCTGTAAAAACAAATTAGAAGAAACCAAATCTAAACCAACCGAAAGCAATAAATATATATAATATTTAAAATTAAACGAATAATATATAATAAATATCAATAAATAAAATAACATTTGTATTATTCTTACAAAAATGTTAAAAGTTAAAATGATAATTAAAAGTCAAAATTGAAGTATATTTACACGATAGTCTAAGACGGCGGCTGTTGCAACTACTGAAACATTTTCATCATACTCAAGTCTTCTTTGAGTTTATCGTACTTTTACGCTACTCGCTTCCTCGCATTGCAGCCTCTGCTTCTCTCCGTCAGATTCGCTTTAAGTCTTTTTGGAGTTCTTCATACTTTCGTTGAACCTTAGCTTCTCTCGATGTTGCCTCCGCTTTAAGTTGTGTAATATGCTCAATTGTTGTCACTTGCATCTGAGCCATCTGGTCTCTTAACCACTGAACTTCAGCTTGAGCCTGGCTCCCCGAAGGCATGTATTGTTGCGAGCTGGATCCAAAATATTGGGATGGGTTAACAAAAGATCCTTGAAATCGAACCCGACCATACCTTTCAGGACCCAAAACTTCAATGATAATCCGGTTATCAATGTTGTCAATATGAACAGAACTATCACTGGAAGCAATCGCTTCGTACTCCGCCTTTTTATCCCTTAGTTTTTCCTAAAAAATAAATCACATAGTTAGGAACGCAATATATATTAAAAAAACAAATGCAACATAACTTAACAATATTTACATTACAAGAAATGAAATAAACCATTAGAAAATAAACACTATAAATAATTAAAACAAGTCAAATTGTATTAAGCAAACATACCATAATTGTACCGACAATGTTCTCGCAGACATTTTTCTCAATATGCATAACATCAAGATTGTGTCGTAAAAGGTGGTGCTCCCAATAAGGCAACTCAAAAAAATACTTCTTTTTTTCCACAAGTCCGCCTCATTAGGATCATCCTCTTCATCGGAGTCATCATCAGCTTCATCATTTGATCTTCTATTTCTTTGCGTGTTTGCCGGTTGGTTCATCTTCCCATAACTGAAATTCATATCTTCCAACATTAACAAGATTTTAGATCCACTTGTCTGCGAAGGAGCTTCTCTGAACTCTCCAGTACCGTCAAATGCTGAACTCTGAAATCTAAATCTATGATTTTCCGGTAACCACCGATGGTGCCTCATGTAAGAGAACTTCTTCCCATTGTATAACCATTGCGAACATGTTTGTGCAACACAACAAGGACACGCATAACGACCCTTGGTACTCCAACCGGATAAATTGGCATAAGCGGGAAAGTCATTAATGGTCCACATCAAAGCTACACGTAAATTAAAGTTCTCCTTTTTCATCACATCGTATGTCTCGACACCAGCCCATAATTATTTTAACTCTTTAATAAGTGGCTGTAAATAAATGTCGATATCATTCCTAGGCCCTTTCTCTCCAGGGATAATCATAGATAAGATAAGGGAAGATTGCTTCATGCAAATCCACGGAGGTAGATTTTAAGGAATAAACACTACTGGCCAAGTACTGTACGCAGTACTCATGATCTTGTAAGGATTAAATCCATCAGATGCTAGGCCAAGCCACACTCCTAGGATCGCTTGCAAAGTTTGGAAATTTATTGTCAAATGATTTCCAAGCTAAAGAATCTGCCGGATGCCTTAATAATCCATCATTGGTTTGTCCATCATGGTGCCATGTCATTGACTCCGCTGTCTTCGACGACATGAAAAGCCTTTGAAGCCTTGGTATCAGTGGAAAATACTGTAAAATCTTGACCGGCTTGTTTATTGGCTGTGCATCATCTTTTGTGTTTTTATTTATCCAACGTGATTGGTCGCATACATGAAAGCACTGTTGGTTTCTCCGATCGCCCCAATACAACATGCAGTCATTCGGGCAACTATGGATTTTGTTGTACCCAAGACCTAAATCTTTTATCATTTTCTTCATATCTTTGCATGATTGAGGGATTTTTGCAAATGAAAACATCTCTCTTAAAAACTCTAACAGCATTGTCAAAGAGTTCCCGGTCCACCCTCCCAAACATTTTAACTGGAAAAGACGAATACAAAAAGACATTTTTGAGAATTTTGATCCCTCATATAGTTCTTCGTTCATCTCATTAAGTAGCGCGTAGAACTTCGCCGCTTCTCCATTCGGCTCTTCATGAGGTACACTTGTTCCCGGTTCGGTAAAAGCATTTGCACCAACATTACAATCATCAGATGTCACAAAGTCGGCTGGGAACGACTAAAAACCATGACTGTGCATATTAAATGCATCCCCTAACATACCTTCAATGTCATCCCCTCCAACGGGCTGATGGTAAGCATGACCAGGATAAGATACATCCATCGTTGAAGAAGAAGTACTAGGCGGACATTCTCCATGAAAAAACCATTGTTTATAACCCCGAACAAACCCATCAACAATTAGATACTCGTATACAACTTCACGATAATGCCAGTTTGTGTTGACACACTTGTTACACGGGAAAAGTATCATGTTCTCTTGGCTTGTATATTGAAATGCAAAATTTAGAAAACTCTGTACTCCATTTCGATAACCGTTGCTTACCCTTGACAAATTCATCCAAGACCGGTCCATTTCTTAATTCTTGAAGCCTGATCTTGACAATAAATCGCACGGGTTTAGGATTTAGGAATAAGTATAGTTAAGCTATGTAAGTTATGTAAGTTATATAAGTTGTGTATAATGTAAGTTATGAAAGTTATGTATTATGTAAGTTATTTAAGTTGTGTATTATGTAAGTCATGTAGGCTATGTATTATGTAAGTTATAATAAGTAAGTTATGAAAGTTATATATAAGTTTATATATAAGTTATGTAAGTTATATATGTAAGTTATGTGTTGTGTAAGTTTATATATAAATTTTATTCAAGTTATGAATGTAAGTAATGTAAGTTGTGTGTAATGTAAGTTATGCATTATGTAAGTTGTTTAAGTTATTTAAGTTGTGTATTATGTAAGTCATGTAGGCTATGTGTTATGTAAGTTATTATAAGTAAGTTATGAAAGTTATATATAAGTTTATATATAAGTTATGTGTTATTGTGTAAGTTATGTGTTGTGTAAGTTTATATATAAATTTTATTTAAGTTATGTATGTAAGTTATATATAAGTTTATATATAAGTTATGTAAGTTATTATGTAAGTTATGTGTTGTGTAAGTTTATATATAAATTTATATATGTTATGTATGTAAATTATGATATGATTGATAAACTTTTCAAATATATATAAAATTTTAATATATATATTAAAACTGTATATAAATATATATATCAAAGATGTTTTAAAATATAACTTTGAATACATTTCATTTAAAATATAATTTTGTAGCTTTAATTTCCGGATAATTCAAAGATCGTTATGATATGATATATATTTTGTAGCTTTTATTAATTCAAAGAACAAATTATGTCAAGAAAAAAAACATTGACTTCAGCATTACAAGATATAATTAATTTGTTTATAGTTATCAAAACAACTTTTGTTATTAAAGAAATAATACTTTGAGTTGCCATTACAAAATAAATATATTTCAAAAAGTATATTTTTATTTTAATAGCATATATACAATAAATAAACAAATTTATTTGTATGTAAAAGATTATTAATCATTAACATAAAACCAAGTTGCAAATATAAGATCGATAATTTTATAAATTTGAAGTAAAATTGATAATTGCAACACATAATATCGAAAATCGATGATTTATAAACGCTAAACCGATTAAACGATTAGCCCATAATTTATTCAATTACTCAAATATATAAAGTTATTTGACAATTATATTCAATTTTAATAGTTTAAAACAATTGCCTTTGCCGAATAGCAATTCTTAAATTTAAACATCAAATAATGTAATAAGTCGCAAAGTCAAGTGCAAATTTAGCTAAAATGGTAATTAAAACTCTCTTCTAAAATGAAAATAATAATTAAACTATACAACTAAAATATAACAAAAAAATTTAAACAATTTGACTTTTTTATAAGAAAACTAAATAGAGAAACATAGGAATAAATACCTTAAATTTCCTCAATTTCAAGCAAATCTCGGAAAAAAGACGTAAATACATTAGTACCGAAAAAATGTAGTAATAAACTAAAAACTAGAAAAAACAAAAGTTTATATTCACGAATTTAGCTAAACTAAAAAAAACTAAAAAAAACCTAAATGCATAAATGATTTAAAGCATATCATATACATTGTTTCTTTTAAATAAGCCTAAATGCATCCATGTGCAAACCTATCATCAAAACTATTACATTATTTATCAGCTTATAACCTATCATCAAAACTGATCAGCTTGCTACTGTAAAAAGGTACATGACAGTGAATTAGATGATATTAGATGTCTCCCTCTATGCTTAAAATAGATGTCTCGATTTAGAAATTGTTGACATTCGCATATCAATTTATCAAATACTATCAATTTATCCTTCCCACCACTTAAAGATCCAGCAGCAATCTGTTTTTTATTTTTTATTTTTGCCTTTGAATCAATTAGCCTTTGTGGGTTGGCTGACCCATCATCACGTTTCTATATTGTACATACAGATGTTGGAACCGATATTTCCCAATGGAGGACTTCTGCATCTAGGTTACTAGGAATATTCCAAATTTACCTCACCTATATTAACCCAAATTTAAAGCCAAACCAATCTGACTTGATAAGTTAACAACTCAAATCCATTTAAGCATAACTTCAATTCATTTCAACTGAAATGGATTAAACCTAATACTTATCGGGAGTAAAAAAAAAGTAATTCCGACATGACTGGAAGTTGAAATTATTCAAACAAACAATACAAAATGACAAGATTATCTAAGTTCAAAAGCTTCAGCTTTAAACTTGAATAGATGAAATCCGTAATGATTTCAACTCAAAAAAATATTCAACAAATTTGTAATTAACATGCGCAAAAAATTTCAGATGAACAAATATTAGAACCCATCAATAATTTATTCCTTCTGTCGAAAATAATTTCATTCAAATTGTCCATTCCCAATCGATTCATTCCAAACGGAGTAGGTTTATTTTATGACGTAATCGCTTTAATCAAACCCTAAATCCCAAATAAACAAAACCCTAAAATTTTAATCGGTCATCGACAGAAACGGCTTACCTGGGATACAAATCTCGTAGCTTTGCCCAACAATGGTGTAAAGATCGATTCCAACCTTCCAATGCCTTCTGTTGATTCCTGAGATGTCGGCTCCTTTTTTTTTTCTTGCACTTTTTTTTTCCTTCCCTATCGAATCGCTATTACCCTGCTTAAGTTTCTTCAAATTTTGGTAAAGGAGACGGAGGGATTAAGTAAAAATGTCCTCCTAGGAAACGGCACCGTTTAAGGTAATTTTAAGTCACGTTTGCGGCGTTTTTAAAACAAACTCCGCTATTTTATTCAAACTTGCGGCGTTTTAAAAAAAAAGCCACTAATATTTCAAAGAACGTAAAGAAACGGCGTCGTTTTAATAAATTAGAGTGCAATGTTGTGGCGTTTTCCCAAAAAACGCCACAAAAATTAATTACCTGAATAGAACCGGCGCCGTTTTCACAAACACTTATACATCCTTGCGGCGTTTTCAATAAAACGCCAGTAAAAGATTCTATTATTCCACTAAAACGGCGCCGTTTTTCCAGATTTTAAATTTTATCCTTAAACTGAAACGACGTCGTATCAAAAAAGCTTGGAAATCTTTTGTGGCGTTTTTTATAAAAAACACCAGTAATGTCTACCTTTAGCGGCGTTTTTGGCAAAAAACGCCACTAATAAATTTAAATTCTTCTACCAAAACGGTGCCGTTTTGGGAAATTTGTATATATAGTAACGACGTTTTTTTCTAAAAACGCCGCTAAATTTCACATTTTATTTATTTATGGTATGTTTCATTAAAATTTTAAGTAAATAATTATTAAAGTTTTAAGTAATATTTAAAAGTTTTTGATAAAATTATAAATTTTAGTTTTTATTTCCTTTTATATTTTTTTATTTTTCTTATATTTTGGTCCTGTCCAAATTAAATAATTAATTACCTATATATATATATATATATCCATATAAAAATATCGAATTGTTAAGGTTAAATATTTTTTAGACAATTTAGTATTAATTAATTGTATCATTTAACAAGTCTCAAATAAACCTTAATACCCTAATTTAACCATTCAATATACATGCATAAAGTGATCTATATATATATATATATATATATATATCTATTATATATCTCTTAAATAATATAAACTATACATCTTTGAAATATATTAAATGATCACTGAACCTCCACCAATTGTAGGATTCTTGACATGTAACCTTCCGGTGCCCTAGGAACATAGCCAAAAAATCGAAAGGGGCTTGTAGCTTCCAACAATCCAAATCCCGTCGTTCATCAATAAATATTTTTAGAACGATCCTTTCTACTTTAAAGAAGGCTGAACCGGATTTTGTAGGGTAGTAACGAAAAATTGGGGAAACAAAACCAGTCTTGGTGGCGGTCACTACTTACCCTTGGTATTGTAATACCGACTTCAGGCCTAATCGTAATAAAGGTTTTGGGACCACAAATCCGACGAGGAAAAATACGGTTATTATTATATTTTCATGGTCTACAATTTCACAAAAAAATTTCGTAAAAATTTCGTTCAAAAATTTCGACGTTTGGGCACTCAATTTAGTCAAAAGGACTAAATTGTAAAAAGTGCAAAAGTTGAGTTCTATATGTTAGAAGTGTCTAATTGATATAAAATTATAAATTGGGGGTCCTTATGTGGTAATTAGACCATTAGTTAATTGATGGACAAAAATAGACATAAGAAATGGGTGAAATAGATTTTTTTAAATGGGGGGCATTTTGGTCATTAGTAAATAAATAGAATTAAAATGGGAAAAAGATGGAAAAATGGTGTCCATCTTCATTAAGTTGCTGCAAAATTTGGAAGACACCATAGCTAGGGTTTCTTTGCTTTCTCAAGCTCATAGTAAGTGCATCCTAGCCCCGTTTTTAATGTTCTTTGCATTTTGAAATCCTCGTAGCTTCGGTTTAGCTTATTTTATGTTAATTCATGTTAGGGTTTATATTTGGAAAAATACCCATAGGTGAAAAGTGTTTATTTTTCTGTTTTATGGTGGAATATGAAGCTAGAAATTATGTTAAACAACTTTTGCTAAGCGATTTTAAACGAAAACGGGTAAATTGACATAATCGGTAAAAATAGTTAATGTTCAAAAGTATGTGTTAGAGTGAGAATTTGATGTTGCCATAGAAGGGAAAAATGTTCAGCATGTCATAAAACATAAGAATAAGTGATGAAGTTTAATTTTCGAGCTTGGGGACAAAAGTGTAATTACGCAAAAGTTTGGGGGCAATATTGTAATTTTTTAAAAAGTTGGGTGGTGGATTATTTTAATAAATGTGGACATTAAATGAGTTAAATTTGCCATTATAGATCAAGAAAGACGAGAAGACTACCTCAAACGGGGAAAAGAGAAGGTAGTGGAGTAAATTGCAAAATTTCGATATTTTGCACCGAGGTAAGTAAACATGTGATTTAATGCATTATTTTGATATTATTCAATATATGTTAGTATTTAATAGAATATAGAATAAATATTTGGCAAGATCCTAAAAATGTGGTTAAGTTGGGAAATGTGGTAAAGTGTTGAAAATATGGGTTTCGGTTGAACACTCGGAATAAGCCGGAGTACATTGAATATGAAGGGGTTGCTAAGTGCTGATTCCCCGACTCATTGGTGGTTGCTAAGTGCTGATTCCACCGTATCTTTAAATATAAAGGGGGTTGCTAAGTGCTGATTCCCCCAAGGGGTTGCTAAGTGCTAATTCCCCCAAGGGGCTGCTAAGTGCTGATTCCCCGATTCATTGGTGGTTGCTAAGTGCTGATTCCACCGTATCTTTAAATGTGAAGGGGGTTGCTAAGTACTGATTCCCCCAAGGGGTTGCTAAGTGCTGATTCCCCGAATGATTGGTGGTTGCTAAGTGCTGATTCCACCATATCTTTGAATGTGAAAGGGGTTGCTAAGTGCTGATTCCCCGAATCACTGGTGGTTGCTAAATGCTGAATCCACCGATAATGGTTAACATTCCGAGTGTTCAACGAGGAAATTGGGAAGGTGAATATTTATGTATGGTGGACAAATTTATGGGAGGAATATTGGGTTTGATATATAGTCAACTCATGTATAAGGTAAGAGGAAGTATCAAAAACTACAAAAGAGCAAATTAAATATAAAACTGTTTTGAACAACAGCAGTTGGGCAACTTTGAAAAATCACCATAAATGGTGGAAATTTAATTGGAGGTTGAATAATATATGAAATTAAATCTGAGTGAGTCTATTTTCATATGAAAGAAACAGAGCAAGCAAAAGAGTTGTATATTTTGGGATATTTGAATTTATTTGAGACAGGGCTGGATTGATTTTGAAATCCCCTGTTCCAACTTTGGAAAATCACCAAAAATTTTGAAAAAATAATTATGGCCTGAAATTTATATTCCTGGATTCCTTATTGAGTATATTTTTAATAGAAACAAACGATACCATTTTTTGAATTTTGTACAGAGAGTTAAGTAAATTTTAGTAAAGGGAGGTCAGAACCGTCGGGCAGTGAAACAGGGGAATATTTAAAGAATAAACTGTACTAATTGGCTAAATCAAAAATTATTAAAATTTTATGGTGGAAATTTATATGAGTCTAGTTTTGGGGAAAATTTACGGAACTTAATTTGGAGTCCTGTAGCTCCAGATAAAAATAAATTAGCGTCTATGATGCAGAAAGACAGTTTGCTGGAAATTAAACGAACCTTGAAATTTATGTGTGACTAAAATTATGTTGCTATGAAATCATGTGGGAAATTTATTTATTTGTCATATGTTTACTTACTAAGCTATATGCTTACTCTTTTTTATTTTCCCTTGATTATAGTGACATCAGCCAGCTCGGAATTTGGACGAAGTCAGATAATCATCCACACTATCATCAACGCTTGGGTATTTTGCAACTCATATTTTGGAAACATGGCATGTATAGACGACTTTATGTATCGTGGCGTAAACTAATATATATATGTTTCGGTTTAAAATGTTGGTATTCATTATTAAATAAATTGTGTTTGGTCATACAACTGTTTTTGGTTGGATTATTGGATCTGTTTGAAAGTGTGATTGAAAACTTACAGGGGGTTGTATGTAAAAACAAGCAGAAATGCTGTCGAAATTTTTTTTAAAATAAAAAATTAGTAATACCTCATACTCTGTTCCGTTAAGGAATACGGGTAAGGAGTGTTACAGGTATAGCACATACTCAAGGCTGATAAGGCGTAATATATACTCATAATTTAAATATATTTATTTTATTATTAAGAACATATTTAATATATAAATTAATTAATAAAACTAATTAATCTAAGCTTAAACCCTAACTTGAGTACCCTTGACACACTAAATCCTAAATCCCTAACCCCTAAATCCTAACCCTTAACCCTTAAACCTCAATTCCAAACCCTAATCCATATATACCCCCTACTCCTTAAAATACCATGCATCCAAAAAATTCCCTAAAACTTTAATAATCATAAAATACTAATTAATCTAAACCCTAATCTGATCTCGAATCTCTAAACCCTAAATCACTAACTTTTAACCCCAAACCCCTAACCACTAACCCCTAAACATTATTTAATATATAAATTAAAAAACACTAATTAATCTAAATCCTAAACCTTAACCCCTAACCCCTAAACATTATTTAATATATAAATTAAAATACACTAATTAATCTAAACCCTAAACTCTAACCTAACACCAAATCCATAAATCCTAAACTCCTAACTTTTAACCTCTAACCCATAACCACTAACCCGTAAACCTTAAATCACAACCCTTAAATCAGAATCCCTAATCCATAATCCCTAATTCCATAATCTATAAACATTAAAATTGTAACTCTTAAACTGGCCCTAAATCCTAAATTAACCATATATATACCCTAAACTATAATGATAATTAAATGAAATATTTTAAAATTAATACTATCGTATCTTTTACAATTATATTTAAAATTATTTAATATATAAATTAAAAATCAATCAATTATATACCCAAAAAATTTTAAAATTATTTTAAACAATAGTATTTTTATTTCTCCATTTTTAACAAATATTTTTCTATGTTTTTTATTTCAAATTATTTCTACGTGTCATTATTTCAAATTTATCCATTTTAACAAATATTCAATTAAAATAAATTGGATTTTAATTAATATAAATAAACAAATTACATAGCAAATAGACAGATAAAATATTTTTGCGGCGATTTTTCAAAAATGCCGCTAATGCACATTTTTAGTGGCGATTTTTTGAAGCGCTGCTAATGCTCGATCTTTAGCGGCGTTTTACATAATGCGCCGCTTATGCTCGATTTTTAGCGGCGTTTTTTGTTCAAACGCCGCTAAAAATGCCGCGAAAAGCCTGTTTTGGTGTAGTGAAAGCTCTTAGGATGGCACAAGTGACTGCTGTTATTGACATATCTTATTGTTGGCCTTAATTATAATTGACATGAACCCTAAAAAAAATTGTTAGCATAATTTATTTCATTAAGTTGGATGTAATATTTATTTTTTTTCCTAAGGCTAAAGTAAACTTTACAATATGGAAAATATAAAATTATTTTTAAAAATTAACAAGCAAAATATTCATGAATTTTTTTTCTCTAAATTAGAAAAAAAAATATCATAAATTTAGAAAATATCTAACTTTAATTGATTTTGAGTTTAGGACAATAAGCAAAATTGAGTAGTGAGCAAGGACCCGTCTCAATAAATATCACTAGTTTTTATAGCAAAATTAAGCTTTAAGCAACAACTCATTTCAATAAATTGGACTTTGTTCTTGAGATGAAGAACATTTATTTGGTTGGAACTTGGAAACGAATAGAAATATTAATTTTCTTTTTTAGTTTTTCTATAAGGTTTTTTAGCTTTAATTTCTTTATTTTTGACAATCAGTTTTGTTCTAAAGATAATCTTGGGCAAGCTTTATTTGGGTAGAGTATGCAACATATGTGTAAACGGTTTTCTTTATATATATATATATATATTGAACAATGTATCGCAAATAAAAGAGAAAGAAAAATTAAAAACACACAAATTTTATGTGGAAACCCTTTCAGGAAAAAACCACGGACAGAGGAGAAGATAATTCACTATGTCGAATTTGAATGATTACAAGAGGAGTAGACTATTTCTATTTATCAGCTTGTAAAACCATATTCTAATAGAATGAGTTAGTAAGGTTGAAACACCTTATTCTAATCAATATCAAATAGATGAAGTGTAATAAGGTTGAAAAATCTTATTCTAAAATAAAATAAAAGAAGTTTAGTTCTATATAGATTTTACTTTTATTTTATTTTACCACTGTATTTTATTTTAACAAGGATTCGGGTCACTCAATTCTAACAATCTCCACCTTGACACGAATTCTCAATAAATAAGTTCTTCACTATGAACTCTCAACGAACAAGTTCTCCACCTCTTCCATGAAACCCCTTAAGAGGTATTTTTCAACAATGAACACTAACCAAGTCTAAGCAACATTCAAACTTGGTTATGGGAAGTGACTTAGTCATCATATCTATAGGATTTTCATGAGTACTAATTTTGCTCACAACAATATCACCACGAACAATAATATCAAGAACAAAATGATATTGAACATTAATGTGCTTTGTTCTATCATGAAACATTTGATCTTTTGTAAGGAAGATGACACTTTGACTGTCACAAAATACTATATTGATTTGAAGGTCTTCATTGAGTTCACTAAAGAGTCTCTTCAACCAAATGGCTTCTTTACAAGCCTCAGTAATCGCCATGTACTCAGCTTCAGTGGTAGACAAAGCGACTGTAGTTTACAAAGTGGCTTTCCAATTGATTGCACAACCTCTAATTGTAAAGACATAACCTGTGAGATCTTCTTCTATCAAGGTCTCTAGCAAAATTAGGATCAACATACCCAATGACTTCATCTCTAATTCTTCCAAACTGTAAGCAAACATCAGTAATACCTCGTAAGTTTATTAAAATCCACTGAACTACTTTTCAGTTTTTTTACTGGGATTCGCCATGTATCTGCTAATTGCACTAGCTGCATATGATAAATCTGGAGGTGAACAAACCATAGCATACTTGAGAGATCCCACTACACTAGAATATGAAACATGTGACACGTACTCAATCTCATCATCTGATTGTGAAGACAAAGCCGATGAAAGTCTGAAATGGGTTGCTAAAGGAGTACTAATAGGCTTAGCACTCTGTATATTGAACCTGCAAAGAACTTTCTCAATGTACCCCTTCTGACTTAGGTACAATTTACTTGTTTTTCTATCTCTGAGAATCTCCATACCAAGTATTTTCTTTACTGGTCCTAAATCTTTCATCTCAAATTCTTTACTAAGTTGGGCTTTGAACTTTCTTATCTCTCATTTATCTTTCGCTGCTATCAATATGTCATCAACATAGAGGAGTAGATACACAAAAGAACCATCATTGTTTTTCTTAAAGTAAATACAACTGTAAAAGCTACTTCTTTTGAAATCATGAGAAGTCATAAAGGAATCAAACCTTTTGTACCACTGTTTTGGTGACTGTTTCAAACCGTAAAGGGACTTTTTCAGCAAGCAAACATAGTCCTCTTTTTTTTGAGACTGTAGAACCCTCTAGTTGTTGCATGTAAATATCTTCCTCAAGTTTTCCATGCAAAAATACAATTTTTACATCTAATTGCTCAAGCTCCAAATCATGCATGGTCACAATACCAAGCAAAGCTCGAATCGAACTATACTTCACAACTGGGGAGAACACATCTGTAAAGTCCACTCTTGGAATTTGACTATAACCATTTGCAACAAGCCTTACTTTTTATCTGGGTTTTTCAACTCCTAGAGTCCCTTCTTTCTTTTTAAACACCCATTTACAACGAACATCCTTTTTGCCTTTAAGAAGTTTCACAAGATCCTATGTTATGTTTTTATGGAGTGATTCTATCTTCTCTTGCATAGCAAACATCCACTTTTCAGAGTCTTCATAGCTAACAGTCATGGCTCTTTGTTTGCATCTATATCTTCAGCCACATTTAAAGCATAAGCAACTAGATCAACCTCAACATACTTCTTTGGAGGTTTAATCTCTCTTCTAGTTATGTTTTTGGCGATAGAGTATTGTGGTGAAAAAGCAACTCTATTCTAAATTTCTATATTGGCTTGAGAAGTCGACTGTTGTAGATTCTGGATTAACCTGATGCTCCACCTGCTTTTGCTGTTCTTTATTGGAAGATCTTTAAGAGCTAAGTTAGGTAGCATAACATTTCCATCAAAAAACAACATCTCTACTAATCACAAATTTTTCTATTTTTAGGACACCATAACTTATACCCTTTTACACCAAATTTATAACCAAGAAAAACACATTTCATGGATCTCGGTTCCAATTTTTCATTATCAACATGAGCATACGTAGGACATCCAAATATCTTTAAATCAGAATAATTAGCACGATTACTAGACCATACCTCTTTTGGATTTTTTCTTAATGATAATAGAAAACATGCAGTAGAGGCTGCTTCGACCCAAAAGGACTTTGGTAAATTAACATTCGACAACATACATTGAACTTTATCCATGATCGTTCTGTTCATTCGTTCTACAACGCCGTTTTGTTGTGCAATATGACAAACTGTTAAGTGTCTCACGATCCTTTTTGACTTGTATAGTTCATTAAACTCATCAGAACAGAACTCTAAGCCATTGTCTGTGCGGAGATGAATCAAACTCTCTTTTGCTACCCAAAAATACAGCACTCAGAAAACTTCAGTTTGTAAATTCTTTGCCCTTCAAGAAGTCCACTTTTACTCAATTTTGCCATGCCATTCTCACTTATATGCCTTAGGCGCATATGCCAAAGTCTAGTAATATCATCATCTGACAAGAAAGAGGAAGCGACAACTACATCACCAATAATAGTAGAACCTTGCAAAACATATAACTTGGCAGCCTTTCTCTGCACTTTCATCACTACGAGGGAACCTTTAGAAATCTTCAAAATCCCACTTTCAGCTATATATTTGTACCCTTTCGAATCAAGAGTACTCAATGAAATTAAATTTCTCTTCAATTCTGGAACATGTCGCACATCACTAAGTGTTCTGACAACTTCGTCAAACATCTTAACTTTAATCGTTCCAACACATGTGATTTTACACAAAGCATTATTTCCTATCAAAACAACACCTTCAGACACTGTTTCGTAAGTTATAAACTAATCCCGATTGGGACTCATGTAGAAGGTGCAACTCAAATCAAGGATCCACTCCTCGCTCACTTTAGAATTGTTGACAAAAATGACTAGAAATTCACCATCGCTGTAGTTTTTTACAACATCAGCTTCATTAGATTTTTCTGGTTGTTTTCCCTTTTAATTTGCAACCTCACTTTTGATCTTGTTTTGTAGTTTATAGCACTCAGATTTAATGTGTACCTCTGTTTGAAGACTTCGATCTACCCTTAGATTTACCACAAGGATTTCGTTCCTATGTCCTTCTACGATCATCATCAGCATTCCGATCTTATCTCTCACGAATAATGAGACCCTTTCCTTGAGAGTCGAGTTTAACCACAAGATGCTTCATCTTATCATACGAGGTCAAAGAATCATAAACCTCATCAACTGTGAGAGACTTGATGCTATATAAAATCGTGTCTCTAAAGGCTGAATAAGATAGGGGTAACAAAAAAAGTAGAATCAACCCTAGAGCGTCCTTATCATACTGAACCTCCATGACCTCCAAGTTTGAGAGAATTTCTTTAACACTATTAAGTGTTCGTGCACAGACGCACCTTCCTCCAAACGATGAGCATGAAGATGTTGCTTCATATGCAACTTGTTGGTTGGAATTTCTGACATGCATATTTGTTCCAGCCTCTTCCATAATGCAGTGGCAGTCTTCTTCTTCATTACATCCTGCAAAATTTCATTAGACAAATACAGATGTAACTGTGTTAATGCCTTTCGATCTTTACGCCTCTTTTCTTCCTCTGTCAATGTCGAAGGCATCTTATCTATCCCTAGTAGGATATCCTCTAAGTCCATCTATGCAAGAACTGTCTGCATCTTCATTTGCCACAATGCGAATCTAGTGTTGCAGTCCAATAGCGAAATTTCATACTTCAAAGACGCCATTACCGTGATTGAAATGAACCCAGAAGCTTTGATATGAATTTGTGAAAAAATAGAATGTCGATAATGACAATATATTACAAATAAAATAGAAAGAAAAATAAAGAACATACAGATTTTATGTGGAAACCCTTTTGGGAAAAAAACCACGGGCGGAGGAAAAGATAATTCACTATGTCGAATTCGAACGATTACAAAAGGAGTATACTATGTCTATTTATAGATTTGTAAAACCATATTCTAATAGAATGAGTGTAGTAAGGTTAAAACACCTTATTCTAATCAATATCAAATAGATGAAGTGTAATAAGTTTGAAAACCTTATTCTAAAATAAAATAAAAGAAGTGTAGTTTTATATGAATTTACTTTTATTTTATTTTACCACTATATTTTATTTTAACAAGGATTCGAGTCACTCAATTCTAATGAGCAAGATATATAAGTTGTGGTGAGTATATGGAAAATATTTAGTACATCAATGAAGATCATGTCACTTAAGGAAATATATTTTGGAGATTGGATTGGATCAAATCATCTCATCTAATCACTTGGATCGTGGATATTGGATTGGATTGAAACTCTAATTCCATATTTATGTTACTTGTTATTATATTGTATCCAACTTATCTTATTGATGTTTTAGTGGGATTGTGATCAATCTTCTTATGTTAGCAAGTCTCGAAAAAATCTATTTAATGGAGAAACTTGTATAAGTTAACGTATGAAATAATTAAGCACTTATTATGTTCTTGTGAGGGACTAAATTGCATGAGTGCATTTTTAGAGTAAAACCCTTTGTGCTGTGGTTTACTTTCTGAATTCACAAGAATGAACTTAGTGGTAAGAGTATCGAGTTTTCAAGGTACAAAAGTGAGAAAAATTGTCACGGGGTGTGATAAGTTAGGATCACTTATTGCAATTGTTAAAGAAAGTGAATATTTCTTACTGAGTTAGGCTTCACAGAAATAGGGAAATTGAACTGCATAAACAATTCTTGTGTGCTCTATTTGTTTATCTGTTTTCCATAACAGTGGTGAAGGAAAGCCCACTCTTTTGCCACTCCTTCACTCTGATAGTTTGTTTGCTAGCAACCATTAAAGGTAACATTTTTAATTGCTTGTTTATATTCTTTTGTTATCATCGTCTCAATAGGAAAAATGTGAGGATTGAGTACCTATTCAATTTTCAAATTTGTGTTGATAGAGATACTGTAGTAAAGATGGGAAATCATGCCCCGATAAAAAGATTTAGGGTGGGTGTGGATGGATGGTGCGTTTATATGCGGTCAGTGTGAAAACAACGGCAGCAGTGAAATTAGATATTATAGCGATATTGTAGCGTGAGACAAAAAGTAAGCTAAACGCACCGTACTGCACCCCTATCGCCCATCCAAACCTACCTTTAAGCAAATAAAAAATGGTTGGACTGCCTGTTGCGAAGCATGGGAATCTAACTATTTCACATGAAATGGAGCTTGAACTATTTTTTTTAAGAATTCAAAGCACGTCTTAACCAAAATCGTATCTCTTTGATGGCTTATTCAATAAGAGTAAGCTATGCAATTCATCATAAACAATATGATGAAATCACAATTTTAGTTTAAATAACTTGTTGAGAGCAACCTTCAAATACTACATGGATTATAAATATTTTTTGTTGTTTGTTTGTTTGCATCATACTAAATTAAACGTCGAGCATCATAATCTGCTATATAACTTCACCAAATTTGGCATTAAAAAAACAAAGGCTTTTCCTAGCTTCTTTGTCTCTAAACAATGTCCCTCTTTCCATTGAACAATAAACTCCATGCCTACTTATTACAGTTGTGCCTTGAAACAAACTTCCTCTTAGCCATGAAACAGGCACAAGCAATCTCTTGAAAAAATCCCAAAATTGTTGAATTCTCTCTACATTGATCTTATTCGGTAATTTTATCAGTTATAAAATTTTCTTATATCGTATAATTATTGCCTAAACAAATTATTAATTGGTCATAAAATAAGAAATTGTACAAATACAACACGGATAAACCAATGGTTAGAACCTACTTTCAAAAGGTAGGACTGACAACAGGAGTTGATATCGGTTGTGAGCCAATTATTAAGTTAAATATTTTTTAATACATTAATTAAAAATTAAGATTATTATAGTGTAGTGGTTAGAACCCTGTCACGCGGACGACAATGGTTCGATCTCCAGCAGCAGCGTAAGGTAATTTTTGGTTTTTTTATAAATTTAAAAGCAATGGCTTCGCCCGGACTCGAACCGGAGACCTTCAGTGTGTTAGACTGACGTGATAACCAACTACACCACGAAACCAGAGTCAATAGATTTTGACATTTAACTTTAATCAAAAAAATAAAATGTGCAGACACTAAAAGACTAAAAATATGTTTAAAGAAATGGCTTCGCCGGACTCGAACCGGAGACCTTCAGTGTGTTAGATTGACGTGATAACCAACTACACCACGAAACCAGAGTCGATGCCTTTTGACATTTAATTTTAGTCAAAAAACTAAAATGTGCAGAAACTAAAAGACTAAAAATATGTTTAAAACAATGGCTTCGCCCGGACTCGAACCGGAGACCTTCAGTGTGTTAGACTGACGTGATAACCAACTACACCACGAAACCAGAGTCGATGCCTTTTGACATTTAATTTTAGTCAAAAAACTAAAATGTGCAGAAACTAAAAGACTAAAAACATGTTTAAAACAATGGCTTCGCCCGGACTCGAACCGGAGACCTTCAGTGTGTTAGACTGACGTGATAATCAACTACACCACGAAACCACGCTCACTAGCTTTTGACATTTATTTTAGTCAAAAAACTAAAATGTGCAGAAACTAAAAAGACTAAAAATATGTTTGAAGCAATGGCTTCGCCCGGACTCGAACCGGAGACCTTCAGTGTGTTAGACTGACGTGATAACCAACTACACCACGAAACCACATCGATAAACGTCTCAAATTTTTCTTTATATCTCTATTTTTGTTTAGCCTAAAAAGTAAAATGTGCAGAAACCCAAATTTTAGATATTATCAGGATAAATTTGAGAGGATCTTGTATTCTATAAGAATTTTAATCATATTAGAAGTAACTACGTATTTACGTATTTAAAAATAACATATAATTAATACATAAATTATGTACAATTTTAAAATTAAAAATATTAAATTATGAGTAAATCAAACTTTAAACACATCATATTAAAAATATTAAATGAATACAATTGTTTATCATGTTATCATCAATTTTAAGATGGTATCGAGTTAATTTGTAACACAAACTCAATAAACATCATTATTAAAGTGTGCATAATAAAATTAAAATTATTAAAAATCAAAATAAGGTTTTGGTTAAGGGTAAATTTGAAATTTTATCAATGTAATTTGCTTGGGTTCAAATCCCACTATATCCATAAGTTTTATTTTTTTAATTAAAAGATTCAAATACCCTTAAATAATATAATTTATTTTAAATACGAAAAGATAGTTCAATAATTTTTCTAATCGAGTTGGTTTTGTTGGCTTGTGGCACCAATTTAGTCAGAATTTGAATAATAATATAAATATATAATTGATGTAGATAATGAAGTCTCGCATAATAAAATTAAAATGCATAAAAAATTTTAGTTGAATGGTAATTTTAAAGTTTCCTATTATAATTGACATTAGATCAAAACACACTATATGCATATTTATTATTATTGTTTTAATTAAAAAAACTAAAATACACTAAAATAATTAATTTTGAATAAAAAAATATTATTGTAATTTTTCGATATTAGGAATTTTATTAATAGACTATATTATAACAACTCCATGTCAATACTAGACTTGTTCATGGACTGGGCCGCAAAGGTCCACTCGAAAAGAAGGGGTTAGGTAAAAATATAGGCCCGAAAAATGAGTTTAGATAAAAAATAAGACCCGTTTTCTAAACGGGTTGGGCCTCGAATAAGCTTTTTTGGCCCGGTCTTGACTAGGCCTGAATTTGTAGAAAAAAATACTGCTGCTATTTTTTTACTATTTTTTTTGCTTTTTTTTATTGTTTTGTTAATATTTCGTTATTATATTGCTATTATTTTGTTGTTATTGTTTGGATATTGTATAACTTTTGTTTTATTATTAATTTTGCTACAATTTTAGAGGTATTTGTTTGCTGAGTTGCACTTATCTCAGTGTTATTTAAGTATATATATTTTTTATTTTTTTCCATTTATTGAGAAATATTTATTTTAATATTTTTAGTGTATTTA
The DNA here is from genome assembly GCF_025698545.1 of Gossypium raimondii. Classification (NCBI taxonomy): domain Eukaryota; kingdom Viridiplantae; phylum Streptophyta; class Magnoliopsida; order Malvales; family Malvaceae; genus Gossypium; species Gossypium raimondii. The sequence continues at coordinate 11,607,892 of NC_068571.1, forward strand.
ATGTATTATACTTTTATATAAAAATAATAATATAAAAAATTTTAATATGGGTGGGCCGGACCGGGTCGAGCTCAAATTTTAGTATTTTTATTCGGGCTGAGCTTGGGCAAAATTTTAGACCCATTGTTCGAGCGGGCCTGAGCCTAGAAAACAAGTCTAGTTTTTTTACTTGGTCCAACCCGAACCCGTCCTGGCTTAACCTATATATGAACAATTCTAGTCAATACCTCTTTATATAGAAGTAGTGTCTAGGGGCTTTTATTCTCTGACACATGGATAGGTTATTTTCCCCTCTATTAATTGGTATCATCACAAGTACTCTTTTTATTGTCTTCTAAGGCTCCATTTGGATTTACAACTACCATCAGTGATATGGAATCTTAAAGCATATGCCTTTTCACTGTACCATTTTTGTTGTTTGGATTATTAATGGTGAGGTGCATCTCCACCATCTCACCACACTGTCTCCTCAATTTTCAACTGGAGTGAACTAGAGCAGTGGGTGAACTGGGCAACCAGTGGAAGGGGTAATCCCCTTTTTGCCCCTACAATCCTTTTAAAAAAATTATATATGTTTTATTAATCAATATAAATATAATTTTTAACCATTTCTTAATATAAATACAATTTTAATATTTTTTTAATTATTTTAATTTATAATATATTATTTAATATAAATATAATTTCAATCATTTTGAATTTTTTTAAAAGTATTCTTATTTTAATCTAGTCTTCTTAATAATTATTTTATACTTTCACCTTACTTTCATCACTACGATTGAATTTAAAAATTTCTATTATATATCATTTCTAATCTAATGTACTTAATAGTCATTTTCTATTTTTACCTCACCGCTATAATTGCGTTTGAATCCAAACACGCACTCCACCATTGTTTCTAATCTTACTGTTACAATATCCAATCTCATCACTAGAGTAACTAATTTCACCATCACCATTATTTTTAATCTCATTGGAAATAAACACACCGTCCATCCAAATTAAGTGTAAGTGGGGCTAGAAAACGCTTTCCTATACACATCAAGAGTTTCTCTTAAGGCGGTGGAGACATACCGAACTTCTCATGAGGCGGTGGAAACTCCCTCAAACATGGGAAGTTTTAGGTTTCTCTACTGACACCTTGCAAAGTTTGATCTCTTGTATTAATATATTTTGTTCAATTTCCCTTTTCTCTGTTTTCTCCCATTTTGAGATACTTTCTTGGTAGTACCTTGTTCTAGCTTGCTTTGTTTAACAAGTTGTATGCTTCTTTGCAATTGATTAATTACTTTACTAGGTTCAGTTATTTTTTGTGATAATATGTAATGTGAAATATCAATTTGTTTTTATTTTACCTTTCTCCATACCTCTCTTCAGTTTTCCTTTTTAGGATTTTGTTTTTATTTTGTGGTTTTTACAATTGATTAATTGTTTTATTAGGTTCAATTATTTTTATAATAATTTCTTATGGGTAGTGTCAATTTCTTCTTATTTTACCTTTCTCCATGTCTCTTTATTGCTTTAATTCTTTGATAATGGACGTCACATGATGATCAGAAACATTTTCATTGTTTCAATGTTTAGTTTGTGGTAAATAGTATTGAAAGGGTTCTTTTCTGAATTGTACTTTAAAATTGTAATTAATCTACTCATTTTCTTCTTTTTTATTTCCTTCTTTCTATTCTTTTTGTGTTCTAGGAGCAAATGTCCGACTTCTTATTAAATCATAACTGACTTTTTAAATTTTCGATGCATCTTACAATTGAAACTAAGTTTAAGTTATAATAAAAAAATTGGTTAAATATTGTAGAAGTATGTTTTGTATTTTGACCAAAAGAGTGTGTGATGTCACGACGAGAAGAAGTTCTTCGTCTCGACGTCACGGTGATCAAACGCCATGTCATGACTTGGCAATGTGCTCCTCAATTTTATCATTTTTCTTCTCTCAGTTAAACTCTGTTTTAGTTTCCAACTTAAACTCTAATTAACCTAGGGATATTCTAGTAATAAATGTTACGAATTTCAGCCTATAAATAGGCCTTAGTTATTCTAGGTTTTTCATAACAAAAAATATTAAGATTGAGAGAATTCTATTCTTTAAGTTTGAAGGGATTTACTTTTGGGGCATCTGGTTTTTCTTTTCATTCTCTCCATCTCTTGTACTCTTTTTCTATTTAGTGAAATCTTCTTTTTCCCGAGGTTTTTTATCCTCATTTGAGGAGTTTTTTCACGTAAAATTTGTGTGTTCAATCTTTTCGATTTTCTACTTTATTTACTTGTTTGTTGCATAAATGGGTTAATTCTCTACAAACTAGTATTAGAACTAGTTCGATTTTCGCATCCAATCCGTTTAAGATGGAAGCAACAAGGTTCGATATTGAGAAGTTTGATGGAATCACAAATTTCAGTCTTTGGCAAGTTCAACAACAATACTGGTTCAGAACGGTCTGGAAAAGGTCGTTACAGGAAAGAAACTCGCAAATATGGATCAGTCAGAACGGGAAGAGCTTGATGAGAAAGCTCTATCTGCTATTCAACTATGCCTCACGAATAATGTGTTGCAGGAGATTCTGATGGAGAAAATGTTTATGTTGTGGAGGAAACTAGAAGCCTTATATATGAGAAAATCTCTGGCCAACAAGTTAGTGTTAAAACAACATCTCTAAACATTCAAAATGTCCGAAGGTGAGTCCATTAAATCTCATTTAGTGAGTTTGTTATCCTTCTAAATGATTTAGAGAACCTTGAAATAGATATTAAGAATGAGGATCAGACTATGTTGTTGTTGTGTTTTTTGCCTTCTTTTTATAGAACGTTCAGGGGAACTCTAATTTATGAGAGAGATAATCTCTCGTTCGAATACATGAAGAGAAATCTACTCAGTAAGGATAAACTCAATAATGAGTTAGGCCTAAATAAGAAATCAAATGTGGCCTAATTTAATGTGGACTACAATTCAAAAAGTTAGATAAAAGCGGGTTTAGGGCAAGATCAAAATCCAGAAACCGAGACAAAAATGTGGCTATTGCAAGAAGATAGGCCACATTAAGTCAGAATGTTGCTAATGCTAGTGTAGTCGAAAACAGAGGTGATGATTTCTTGTTGGTGTTGATAAGGGAAAACTCCAAACTTACTTCCGAATGGATCTTAGACTCAGGATGCTCCCATCACATGTGTCCTAATAGGGACTGGTTCTCTACGTATAGTTCAGTTGAAGGTGGAGTTGTGCTAATGGGGAATAATTCTCCATGTAAGATAACCGGAATAGGAACAGTACAAATTAGGATGCATGATAGAATTATTCAGACCCTGTTAGATGTCAGGTATGTACTTCACTTTATGAAAAATCTCATCTCATTGGGAAATTTAAACTCTAACGGTTGTAGGATTGTTATTGAGTCAAATGACTTAAAAATTTCTCGTAGATCTCTTGTTGTGATGAGAGGACAGAAAAGGGCAACTTATACGTTCTGCAAGAGTCAATGGTAACTGGTGCGATTGCAATTACTGAAGAGGAGCTGAAAATGTTGCCATGTCGCGACGAAGACCACTATGACGTCACGATAATGCAACATGATTTTTCCTCCATAGATTTCGATTCAACCAAACATTGGCACATGCAACTCGATCATATAAGTGAGAGAGGTATGACAACATTGTGTAAACAAGGTTTTTTTTAAGACACTGGAGTTGGTAAGTTAGGTTTCTGCGAGCACTGTACTTACGAGAAGCAGACACGGGTAAGTTTTGATTTAGCAATGTATAGAACAAAAGAGACTCTCGACTATATTCATTATAATTTCTGGGGTTCAACTCCTGACATCTCAAAAGGAGGTAATAAATATTTCCTAACTTTTATTGATGACCACTCCAGGAAAGTTTGAGTTTATTTTTTGAAACAGGAAAACAAAGTTTTCAAAATCTTCAAGAAAATGAAAAATGTTGCTAGAGAAATAGACCGAAAAGTCTGTGAAGCGGTTGAGAACGGATAATGGTCTCGAGTTTTGTTCATTAGAGTTTAATGATTATCGTAAACGAGAATGGATAGAGAGACATTGCACTGTTGTAAGTACTCCACAATAGAATGGAGTTACTAAAAGGATGAACAGAACCTTACTCGAAAAGGTTCGTTGTATACTTTCAAATGCAGGGTTAGAGAAGGAATTTTGGGCTAAACCTGTCATTTTGGCAAGCTATTTAATGAATCGATCTCTTTATTGAGCATTGAACAGTAAAGTCCCAGATGATATATGGTCAGGTAATCCTCCAAATTATTCTAACCTCAGAATTTTTGGTTATCCTGCTTATGCTAAAGTTAGCTAGGGAAAGCTCAAACCAAGGGCCGTAAAGTGCATCTTTTTGGGTTACTCTGCTGGTACGAAAGTTTCAAATTGCAGTGTCCCAAAACCAAAAAAAACTATTGTTAGTAAAGATGTTACGTTTGATGAATCTACTATATTTCGGTTAGAAAATGGGTCACATATAATTAAAGACACAACATATTAGAGTGTCTCAAGCAAGATGGAGTCGACAGAAGAAATAGGGGTGACGTCACAATGACACAAAAAGCCACATCGCAATGTCATGACGAACAAGGTTGTTGTCCCGATGGACAAACACACGACGTCGCAAAAGATGCAACTAATTAAAAATTGCGAAGTTGAAGCTGTTCCGGATCAGTTTGGGACTTCATCCGACTCTTAGGTACCCTTACCATATCAATTAACTAATTACAAATTGGCTAGTGACAGGAAAATGCGAGAAATTCAACCACCATAGAAATACTATGAAGGAAACCTAGTAGCATACGCTCTAAGTGTTGCAAAGAGCATTGATTCAACTGACCTTTCTGTTGGAAAAAAAACCAATTTGAAAACGGTTTACTTGCACAACGAAAAAATAAAATTTTGAAAATCGACGCGATTTGTGATTTTTATAGCAATGAATCTTAACTGAATTATACTTGTGTTTTCAACTTAGAAGACGTTTGTTGTTCTCGACTTTAATCCAAACGATTTTCGTCACTATTCTCGTACCACGAGCTGCTTCAAGTGTGGGCTCGAACCAATTGAATCGAAACACAGAACTAGAAAAAGTTATTTCGTTTTAGGGTGAAAACAAAAATTCTATCTTCTTTAATAGAAACAGATAAAATTGTTATTTTGAAAAATATGTTTATAAGTTGAGAATAAATTCTTTCTATTTTTCGGCAGAATAATAATCTCTCAAAGTTGTGTAAATAGCTCTACCGGTGCCATCTATTTATAGGAAAAGAAGGTAGAACCATTGTAGAGTTGTAGAAGTTTATTTCCACAAAAAAAATCCTAGTTTAAATAAGATATATGGGGCGACAACCGTCCCATCTCCTTACATGAGGGGTTTTGGGTCTTTCTCACATCGAGCCCAATACGAGTACTTCTAGGCCTTTTTGACCCAATAATTTGTAATATGATCCAACCTGATTCAATTTTTCTTTTTTTCAAAATAAAATTTAATATTTACATATTAAATAATTTTCTCATCCTAGTTTTACCCTAGTAAAATTTTTGACAATTTTACCCCCGGTAAAATTTTGATGATTTTAATCCTGGTAAAATTTCAAGAAAATTCATTCAATATGTCACAACTCAACAGGTTCACTATGACCGAATGGTTTATTTTCATTTTCGAGCTTCAAAATAGTCCAAAAATATAAACTCATTCTTCCATCGTTTTATAAGTAATTCTATATAGGATTGCAAATTTTCATTTTCATTTTCATTTTTGAAAACCTACATTCATTTCCAAATAATTCAATTTCTCCATTTTGAAAAAAATCATAATCATTTTTGAATGTTTTCCATTTCTCTTTTTCTATTCATTCTGTTCAATTTTATTCAAACATGCAATTCATTTCTAGTTTCAACGAGCTAGTAGAGGGATCGATTAGACATATGTAGTTGAGGCTCGAATGATTTATAATTAGGTTCTGACTTTTCGCCTATTATTTATAAACTTATATAGTTACAAATTCATTCCACTATAGTATCGTGATTAAGTTCTCCCAAACAACATACCATTACCAAAGCAACTACTCAATGCTTGTCCAATGACCTTGTCATAAATGTGTTACCCTCATAGGATATCCTTGATCTCTTTGGGATAATATTCGTTCTCTCAATATGATCCTATTTTATCTTGTGGTAATCATTACATCTTTCTTCATGAAAATTCAATCACTATCAAATAGTAATAGAGTCATCCATCGCAGAAACGGACGACCTGTGGCCATGTTTACTTTTCATCAACTATGTAATGCCAGTGAAAGGATATCATTTACCCATGTTTTGGGTTATGACTTCCACTATTGTGAATGATGATACATACTACAGAATTCGTACACCTAATGCACCAAATTTTGATTCCTTATCTATTTGAACTCAAACTTTTACTTACATCAAAGTGTACAAGTCACACATACATAATGTAACACCCCTAACCCATATCCATCGTCGAAACAGGGTTACGGAGCATTACCAAAATTTACAAATCAAATACAAATAATTCATATAATTTAATATTCATATCAGAAGTCGATCATATCCAATCATATTGTCCCTTATATGAGCTCTCGAGATCCAAAATGTACATTAAAAACAAGTCAGGACTAAACCGGGTACTCAGAAAATTTTTCGCATAACTTCTAAATTTCTTTTTCTAGGTGCAGGGGACACACACCCGTGTGGCCAGGCTATGTGGCTCACACGATCAAGAGACACGCCTGTGTCTCATGCCACGTGGACATTCGAAATAGGGGCACACGGTCGTGTCTCAGCCTGTGTCCAATTTAGGGTGATTACTGACTTGGCTCATACGGCCAAGCCACATGCTCGTGTGCTAGGCTGTGTGGATATTTTAAGCATTCTGTTTCTCAATTTTTAAGATGCAGGGGACACATGGCCAGATCACACGCCCGTGTGCTAGGCCGTGTGTCACACACGGCTGAGACACATGCCCGTGTCTCTGCCCGTATGGACGAAAATAGGCCAATTCTAATACCACTTTTCTCACCCAATTTGTCTTCCACCTACATCAACACTTCGACACTTTCACCAACCAATACAAGACATTTAAATCAAGTCAAAACCAATTTTAACACATATCATACCACCCCATATGTCTAAGTTTTCTATCTTACTTAATTGATCATATAAACCTATATGCATATTTCTCTAATCATATATTATCTCAAACCATACATTATTATACTCATAAATTATTCATTATTCAACCATATTAAACAAAACAAACATATTAAGCCACACATACATATACATATAAAAATATGTCCAACTCAAGCCATTCCAATGGCTATTTACATCAAAATATTTTTAAGCCAACATTGGCTAAATTACCCTATACATGCCATTATAACGAAAATTAGTTTTCTATATATAGTGAAATGGGCCGATGGATAGTGTGGCGTAGCCCTGACTAGCTTCCAACCTTTACGATCTTTAGAGTACTATAAGATAGGGAAAAATAAAACAGAGTAAGCATTTAATGCTTAGTAAATTCGTATAACGGGAAATTAACTTACCATACATTTGTATTCAAGGTAAGCATACATAGTACAACCAAAGCAATTTGGCTAATAACCTAAACACATAATCTCACCAAATATGTTAGTCATGTGTTTTACATGATTACCAAGAATCATATATGAGCTCGTCAAATATCAAATTCCATGTTCACAATTTCCACTTCTTGTGTTCATATATCAATTCCATGTATATCATACATATACGGGCAATGATTCATTTCCAAATCTTGTTTTCTCATGTCAAGATTTGGCCTGTTGAATTATTTAAAATATCGATAGATACACGGATAGTACACACGAAGTACACAAATATGACATCCGTCAATTCATATTCAGGAATGCTCATACATGTACATAAATGGAAAGCTCATGTGAGCCATGAAACGGAAAGCTCCGGAGAGCCATTAACGGGAAGCTCATACGAGCCAATATTAGTAAGTCCTAAGAGCCATTAATCGGGAAGCTCATAAGATCTAGTTATTGAGAAGCTCCGAAGAGCCATATTTTGGGATGCTCATAAGAGCTGCGGTGTGTCCACAACACATGCAGGATCATAACCAATCGGGATGCTCTCAAGAGCTATTAACAGGAAGCTCGTAAGAACCATATAACGGGAAGCTCGTGAGAGCCAAATATCGAGATGCTCATGAGAGCTATTATCGGGATGCTCTTGCGAGCTGCAATGTGTCCGCAACACATGCAGGATCACAACCAATTCGGGAACCCTGTATCCATCGAATTTTATTTATTCAAACGGGACTTAATACTTTTCGGTCATCGTCAGATATGCGATTAATTTCATATACATGGTAATAATACAATAACATACATATAATTCAATTAACACATATAAATTCTCAATTTATTTACACGAACTTACCTCGATAAGTGTTCGTGTATGCAAAATCTACTAATCCGACACTTTTTCTTTTCCTCGATCTAACTCCGTATTTGGTCTATCCAGATATATATGAATGAATTTAAAATTAATTTAATAAAATTCAAATTCAATTCAATCCAATTCACATCTTAGGAAAAATCACCGTTTGCCTCTATACTTTTAATTAATTTCGATTTCATCCTTAGGCTCGGAAAATGAAATTCATGCAATTTAATCCTTATTCCAAGCCTAACCGATTTTCATGTATAACAATAGCAACCCATGTATTTCATAAAATTTAGAATTTTTTCATGAATTTTACATCTTTTCAATTTAGTCCCTGAATCATAATTTCATCAAAATTTCCTTTACAAAAGTTGTTTATCTATCAACAACCTTTCAATTTCTACCATAAAACTTCATAATTCATGCATGCTCATTAATGGAAAAACCCTATTACTTTGGTAACTTTACAAATTAATCCCCGAGATAGCTAGATTAAGCTATTACGATCCCGGAAATATAAAAATTACTAAAAACGGGACAAGATTACTTACCCAATTAAGCCAAATAAGTTTGCTATCTTCAAGCTCTTCTAACTAGGGTTTACCTGTATTTAATTTGGGGAAAGATGATATAAAATGATGATATTTCTTATTTAATTAAAATATCATCTTTTATTATTTCATCTTTCCAATTTAATCATTTTCTTTATTTAATTTTTCATTGATGACTAAGCATACTTATCTACTAACTCCTCTAAATGGTTTATTTACCATATAAAGACCTCCAATTTTGAATTCCATAGTTATTTGATACTTATAGCTAATAGAATTCAACTTTTTCATTTTATACAATTTAGTCCTTCCCATCTAATTAAACATGTAATCAGTAAAATTTTCTTAACGAAATTTCCATACGAGATTCCTATCATGATACAGACCATGTAATAATATTAAAATAAAATTTTCCTTCCGGACTCATATTTGTGTTCTTGAAACTACTGTTTCGATTTCACTGAAAACGGGTTGTTACACATAGTTGTCATCCACTTAGGATTTAGGTATGCCACACTATGAATGTCACAAGTGAATAAGTCCATAAATAGATTCATGATCTATTTTGTTTGAGTTTTATCCGATGTCTTGTCAGTCTAGTCAGTTACATCTATGTCTCTATCTTTTAAGAGTCATCCGCTCCGATGCCTAAGATAAGACATCTCCCCAATTGGACTTGATAGACGACATATTAGTCTTTCAATCGATTTGCTAATTTTTTATTAGACTAAAGACATGTTTAGGTTCGTCTACTAATAGAATTTATCTTTTCGTACTACGATTTGACCACGTAATACAACTTAGTATTAGTTAAAAATTTAGATAACCAATGAGCAACATTTGCTTCCATTTTATTTTGCGTGCAAAAACCATTTGAGAAAAATAATACAAATTATATTAATCGTAGTCAATGAAAATTTATATTAAACAATCTGTAAGAAAAAATTACAAATGTATATTGACGAAAATACTACACTTAGGGCACTAAATCCAACACTTTTATGCTATTCGAAAGTAGTTTAGGCCTCTGAATTTGGAAAATGGCTCTTTGCTATGGAAGAAGAGATGGAATCATTTTAAAAGAATGAGACTTGATAGTTAGTTAAACCACCTATCGGTAAGAAAATAGTTGGTTACAAATGGGTGTTTAAGAAGAAGGGTTCGGGTTCAAACGACATTCGGTACAAGGCAAGATTGATCGCCAAGGGCTACAGTCAAGTGGAGGGAGTTGATTTCCATGATGTTTTCTCTCCCGTTATGAAATATATGTCCATTCGGGAGCTTTTAGCTCTTGTTGCATCAAACAATTTTGAGTTAAAGCAGTTAGATGTGAAGATTGATTTCCTTCATGGTGATCTTGAGTAGGACATATACATGCAACAACTAGAAGGCTTCAGAATTGAATGTAAGAAAGATCATGTTTGCCTTTTTTAAAAATTATTATACGATCTAAAACAGTCTCCTCGGCAGTGGTATAAAATGTTTGACTCATTCATGTTAAGTATTGGTTTTTCACGAAGTAAGTATGACAGTTGTGTATATTTACAATGTTTTGGTGATGGTTCATTCATATATTTTTTACTTTATGTTGATGATATGTTAATTGTGGCTACGGATCCATCTGAAACTGAACGACTTAAAACCATGCTTAACTATAAGCTTGAGATGAATAATTTAGGTGCAGCAAAGAAAATTTTGGGGATGGAAATCTCAAGAGATAGACATATCAGGATAGTGTTTTTTTTCGCAACAAAGGTATAACAAGAAGATCCTTGAGCTATTTGAGATGCAAGACTCAAAATTGGTAAGTACTCCCTTAGCTATACACTTTAAACTTTCAGTTTCTGATTCTCCCCAAAATAAAGAAGAAAAAAGGTACATGTCAAAAGTATCTTACTCGAGGCAGTCAAAAGTTTGATGTATGCAATGGTATGCACTCGTCCCGACCAGGTAGGTTACACTAGCATGCAGTTAAGTGGATATTCAAATATTTACGAGGTACTTCTAACATGTGCTTAGAGTTCGGAAGAAGCCAAAAGGGTTTACTTGGATATGTTGATTCAAATTGTGTAGGAGACTTAGATCAAAGGAGGTTTCTCACATGTTATCTATTTGCTTTCGAAAATTGTGCCATTAGCTGGAAAGCTAGATTTCAAGCTACAATGGCCTTATCGACTACTGAAGTAGAATACATGGCAATCACTGAAGCTGTAAAAGAAGCAATTTGGTTAAGAGGTCTGTTTAGTGAACTAGTTAATGAGAAAGGGAAAATTGTCGTATATTGTGATAGTCAAAGTGTCATACATCTCACCAAAGACCAGGTACATCATGAAATTGTTATCACTTTGTTTGAGAGGTGATCATTCAAGGGGATGTTCGGATTCATAAAATTGGTACAGAACACAATCCAGTCGACATGTTGAGAAAAATTCTTCCAGTTTCAAAGTTCAAACATTGCTTGGACTTGGTAAGTATTAAAAAAAATCAAACTACGCCCATAATAAGGCTTGGTAAATGAGTTAAGTCAAATACAAGTCAAGGTAAGGATTTGTAGAAGTATGCATCGCATTTTGACCAAAACAGTGTGTGACATCACGATGAGAAGTTCTTCACAACGAGAAGAAGTTATTCGTCCCGATGAGAAGTTGATGTCATGACGAGAAGAAATCCCTTGCCTTGACAACGTGATCATCCCTCGTCCCGATGACCAAACACCACATCACCACGTGGCGACATACTCCTCAAGTTTCTCAATTTTCTTCTCTTGATTAAACTCTATTTTAGTTTCTCACTTAAAGTTTGATTAACTTAAAGATATTCTAGTCATAAATGCTACTAATTTTAGCATATAAATAGACCTTAGTTACTCCAGGTTTTACATAAAGAAAATATTAAGATTGAGAGAATTCTTTTCTTTGAGTTTGAAGGGATTTTCTATTGGGGCTTCAATTTTTTCTTTTGATTCTCTCCATCTCTTGTAAACTTTTTTTCTATTTAGTGAAATCTCCTTTTGCTCGTGGTTATTTGTCCTCATTTGAGGAGTTTTTTCACGTAAAATTTATATGTTCGATCTTTTCAATTTTCTACTTTATTTACTTATTTGTTGTATAAACGAGTTAATTCCCTACAATATCATTCCAATTTGTTAATTTTTATTCTTTTGTTTAATGAAAACTTTTTTTTCAGTTCCTTTTATTCTTCAATTTATTTGGCACTCATTCTTTTTACGTGAGTTATCTCGGTTTAGGTAATGCACATTAAGTGTCAGATTAATGCTTATATGAATTTCAGATAACTCAAGATATTTCATTTCATTTTATTTTATTCTTTTAGATGATATGTTTATGTTTTTCCTTTTAGTATATTTTTCAATGTCTTAGTTTTTAATTTCAATATCTACTTTTTTCTTTTCCATATTCCATTGATCTTTTTTACTCCTTATTTCCATAGTTTATTAGAAGTCTAATTTAAGAGGAGTCTTTGAGTATTTCTAGGATCTATAGATGTCCATGTAGCTTTGAGTTCCTCTCTATTACATCGCATTAAAGCATAATTTTAGCATCTATATATTAGATTCACTCATGAATGCATTAATATTAATGTATGTTTGTCGAGTGAATAAATTGTTTTCACTTCATTAGAATTACTATTGATGTGTTCCCTATTGTTGTTTTATTGAGTATAATTGGGTCTTTTCCAATAAGTTTCAGTTTGTTTGTCTATGTGACTGAATATTTTCTCTATAAAATTACATGTATTCAACCATGAGTTACCAATTACTTAGTGACATCAGTCCGGCCCATGATCACTTCTAAAATTCCAACGCATTGTCATTTATTTCCTTTATTCATGTATTTTTGTTCTTCCCTTTAAAAGTGATTTTTTTCATAGTGCCTTTGAAGCTTTAGACATAGGGGAAAAAACCATTTAATTCTATTTCTATACCGTGTTATAGAAATTTTCATTAACCATTAGCAGCAGTACTAGAGCCAAAAACTTCCATCATTGTGGTCTTGACATTGACAACGATGACAACAATAATGATAATAAAAAAACAACCCCACCACTAACACTGCCACTGCCACTGCCACCACAAAACCCTCATCTTCAAAACCCACCATGAAGAAACCTCCAAAACTCCTCAGTTTTTCTTATGATGAAAATGAAGAAGAAATAACCAAATTATCTTCAAATAGAAACAGAGATAAAAAAAGAAAAAAAAATCACTCATTTTTCCAAACCCTCATCTGCCTACAAGATTACATTCATGAAAGACCGCAAAAGCTCTTCCTCTTTACATTCCAATGTACAATCCTAAGTCGATGCTTACGCAAAAGAAGCATTACTTGAGCTCTAAAAAAACACGTACACCCTTACTACCCCTTCTTCACGGGCTTTCTTCATGTCATCTGAGCCTAAAATTGTTCTCAAAGACCTTCTCAAACCCCAATCCCAGAATTTGAACTCCCATAAAGAGAATGTCCCCCAACATAAACTTGATAAAGACAAAGCATGGTCTAGGTTGGCAACGATATCGATTGGTAAAGAAGTAGATATAGATTCTTTGGTCTTTCCTAGCCAGACAACTATTGATTCTATCAAGGTAAAGAAGGATTGGGATCGAAAGTCTTTTGTAAGGCTTGCTCCTGATTATATATCATTGGATAGTAGGAGTAATCGTGGTGGTAATGATGAGGAGGAACCAGAGTTCTGAGGGCGGTTGTTCGGTAAAAGTGGAAAAAGAGGGTGTGTTTAATATTGTTGATGAGAGAGCAATTGGTGTAGTTTCAAGGAAATAGAAGATTCATGATGAGGAAAATGATGATGATGAGGAGAAGTTGTGGGAAGAAGAGCAATTCCAGAAAGGACTGGGGAAGAGTTGGATGACGCTTCAAGTCGAGTTGTAATTAGTAGTAATACCATTGTAGGAGTTGTTGTGGTTCTTAATATGCCTCAAGAACACCATAAAAGGCTTGGGTATTCAAAAATGGCTTAATATGGTTTGTTGATTCCAAGTGTGCCACCTACTCCATTTTCAACCATTATTGGAGCAACTGGGCTTCTCAAGGTTTAGATGTTGCATTGATATCTCAACAAGCTGAGATTGCTAAAAAAGATTTGCAAAAGAATTTGAGGAGGCCTAAGGTATCCCTATGTTCTCTACTTGTCTTTATGGATTATGAAATAGAAACCAAAGTGATTTAATTTGGCCTTTTTACAAAAATAACCCAAAAAATTGATTAATTATGCAAATGACCCATTTTTCTAATTAAACATGTAAATGACCTAAAATCTATAATGAAAGTTGGTGGAGCCAAAGAGTTTGTCACCACCAACATGCCATGTCAGTAACCGGGATAAAAAATTCATTTTTTTGTAGAGTCATGTAGAATGGCGTCACCTGTATAAATACTAGGAAAATATTGTTATTTTTGAAAAATTGGGGGGCTTTAAAAATATTCCTTTTTTCGTGGAGCCAAATAATTTGACACCACTAGTTTTCAATGCCAACGTCTCTATTTTTAATGCCAGTGTCCTTTTTTTTGTTTTTTATTGTTAGTGTCTTTTTGGTGGAGCCATTCTAAATGACGCCACCAGTGCATTTCCAGTGTTTTTTTAATTTAAAATTTTTAAAAAATAATATTTTATTTTGTGGAGTCATTCTAAATGGCGCCACCACTTTATTAAAAAATGATATTTTATTTTGGTAGAGCCATTCTTTATGGCTCCACCACCTTGGTTGTCCTACATATATAGATATATTGAAGCATTTTTGTAATAGATGAACTAGAAGAGAAGAAAAAAAAAAAGAAATTGTTGTGTTTAGTAGGAGAGCTAAAAAAATTTTTGAAGATAAATAACGTAGTGTTTTAGGTGTACGTTCTTTTTTTATGGTGAAATTGTAGAAGGTCTTGTTAGTTGTGTACGCTCAAAATTCTTTATGGCTCCAACACCTTGGTTGTCCTACATATATAGATATATTGAAGCATTTTTGTAATAGATGAACTAGAAGAGAAGAAAAAAAAAAGAAATTGTTGTGTTTAGTAGGAGAGCTCAAAAATTTGTTGAAGATAAATAACGAAGTGTTTTAGGTGTATGTTCTTTTTTTATGGTGAAATTGTAGAAGGTCTTGTTAGTTGTGTACTTCAAGGTCTGCAGAGAGTAGGGTTGCGATTTAATAAAACTGTGAAGTTGGAAGAAATGAAAAGGAAGATCAATGCAAAGATAGCTATCCATTGTGGAAAGGTGTTGTCCAGATTATTTTACAAGTTTTCAATCTCTACAGATCCATTGAAATTTTGTGAGATGCAACTATTAGATGATGATGACTTGGGCACTATGATGGAAATATAGTAGTCGACTGGGAATGAGAACCCCCAACTAGTTGAGTTATTTGTTGAGTTAGCGGACTTAGAGCCTATTGAGAATGTTAGTCCAATAAGTCAACATCATGGATTTAACTTTGATCTTAATGTTGAATGGAAAATTTAGTTAGAATGTGGAGGGACACAGCATATGCTTGAAAATCCAAGTTATGCTGAGAATTTGTGTAACAACCCTACACCGAGTCCCAGTCTACAAATACATCCGAAGGTTATAGGCACCGAGGAAGACGTTGGAGAAGGGACCAATAATGGTGAAGATTTTTATTAGGATGTTGAAGATTTTAGTGACACAGATATTGATGAGCTTCTGGACGATATCGATGATGAAGTCCTAAAGGAGGTTGAAGATGCTCACAACCCTTCATTCAGTAACTCGAATTGTGGCATTGTTTTACGAAATGACCCTGGAGGTGGCATGTTGAGCATAGCTTCAAATGCAACGCATTCATCTGATGCAATGCATACACCCAAGTTCCCTGAGTACACTAATATAATACCTGCTCACAAATTGAGGTCAAATTTGCAGCTGGAAGAGTTATTCGTTGCCCATGATTTGAGAACAAGGCAGACTGTGTGTTTTCCATCAAACAGTACAACATGAAGGTGTTGAATGATTACAAGGTTGTCAAGTCTACACCGATATTATATGTTGGGGAATGTTGAAGAGACGACGATGGGTGTAGCTGGTGGGTTCAGGTTGCATTTATGCAGAGGACTCAATAGTGGCAAATACAAAAATTAGAAGGGAGTCATACATGCATTGTCGCACATATGACTCAAGACAACCAGAAATTGGATACCCAAAGTATCTGCAACTACATCATGCCACTAGTGAAAGATAGCCCAACCATTCCTATGTCGACATTGATTGCGGACATGCAAGCCCGATTCAGTACAGAGTGTCGTACAGGAAAGCATGGTGGGCGAAACAAATGGCCATGCAACAATTGTACGGCGAATGGGATGAGTCATGCAATAAACTTCAGGGTTGGATTTCAACGATGGTAGAGTATGTCCCAAGAACTATCATGGACTTGCAAACGTTGCCTTATAAAGACCTAAATAGACAGTTGGAATTGGGGAAAAGAGTTTTTCTTCGATTTTTCTGGATTTTTTATTCATGTCTTAGGGTCTTCTCCCACTACAAATCTCTAGTGCAGGTTGATGGAATGTGACTTTATGGAAAATACACTTATATACTTCTTATTGTAGTTGCAAAAGACGGTAATGAAATGTACTATAGATCACTTTCGCTATCGTGGAGTCAAAGAACTCTGAATCGTGGGCATTTTTCATGTAGAACTTGCGGAGGCATGTTGTTAGGCAAGACAATATTTGCATTGTCTCCGACAGATCAAAGGGTCTTGTTGTTGCGATTCAGCAATCCAAGGTTCCGTGGAGGTCTGTCTACTTTATTCGCCACATCGCTGTTAACTTCCACAATGAGTACAAGAACAAAGACTGGCGCAAATGAATCGTAAACATGGGTAAAAATATCATATTTAAAGTTGTATCTGTAAATATCTCAAGTCCATTTACTAAAAGGGATGGTAATGTGTTTTATCAGAATACATACTTAGGGTACGAGCTAGAACCACATCAATTTGGACATAAGCTATCGAGATTGGAGACTGATATAGCGGTGTCCGATCTTTCTCTTAGATAGTGGTTGGGTAGAATGGAGCTGTGGCAATAGGTTCAATATTTGGATGCGGGGTACCAATATGGTTATATGACGACCAACTTTGTTGAGGCCATTAATTTCGTCTTGAGGCGTACATGTCACTTGCCAATTTTAGCGATTTTTTAGCCACGTTTTATAGGCTGGCAACCTTGATGTCAAAAATGGGGTTGAGACAAGCAAAATAGTTCGAGGTAGGAGACCCGCACGTCGAAGATGTTAGGAATTCCATGAAAAGAAAGCTTAGAGGGTGAGGTCCATGAATGCAAAACTATATTCCTGGAACTTGGAAATTTTTTGAGTGACAGAGTACATCAGTCGTTAGCCGGGGATCTCGCCATGGTCCTACGAAGTTGATATCCGAAACACTATGGTACCCACGTGCGCATGTAGTTGCAGTGTGTACTACTTTCAATTTGAATGTCAAACAATATATCGATGATGTGTACACGCTTGAATGTACATTGCCTATTTAAGGTAACGAGTTCTCCATATTAAGGGATGTATCAACATGGGAAGTGCAACTGCCTATGTTCGAGATGTTGCCAAATAGGTCACTACGTAGGAAAGTCAAAGTTTGACCAACAACGACGAGGATTCAAAATGACATGGACATCCGAGAAGAGGTCGGTCCAAAGTGTTGGACCATATGTAGAACAGTCGGCCACAATTGGAGCAAGTGTCCCCATGAAACGTTTATACTGGCCAATCTTCACGGTCTGGACGAAATTAAATGTTGTACCCGATGTTTGCATTTTATGGTCTTATAGAAATGAAGTTTGTATTGTTTAGTGTTAAGCTTTTATTTAAAATTAACTTATGCAACTTTTAATACTTTAAAAGATATTTTAAGTTATACAAAAAAGACTAAGGAGGAGTGATACGATAATAGGAAAAGAAGGTGTGAACGAAAATAAGAATAAGAAAAAGAGAATAAGAAAAAGTGGTTATTTTATATAGTGGTGCGCAAATGTGGTGAATGGTGGTGCTGTAGTGCAGAGGGGTAAAAATGTATGAGATGTGTGGCGGCAATGTGGAGGTCCAGTAGTGGTTTGCTTGACAAGGTAGTGGTGGACGAGAGGATGAAAAATGCAAAGGTGATTAATGGATAAAACAAAAGAAAGAAAAAAATAGAGAGAAAGGGAGGAGCTAGAGAGAGGGACGGCAATAGAGGGGGAGTGTGATGAGAAAATTGGTTCAATAGTGAATTAGGTTGTCTAGGTACAATGAACCACTTCATATGGCAAAGATATAGAAAAAAAAAGGCATGTAGAGAAAACAATGGAGTAAAAAGGGGATCATGTGGGAGTAAATATGGTATGTTGACTTGAAAAGATGGGAAATAATCTCCCTTAAGCATGGGAAGAGGTGATGGATGGCAATAAGGTGTAGCATGATTTAGTTGATCAAAAATTTAAATAAAAAATATGGGAGTGAGGAGACTTGAACCTAGGACCCTTAGGATTTAACCCATTCTGTAGACTCCCTAGTTCAGAATGTTGATCCTTCTCTAGCTAAGGTTTTAGCAGAAACATTACCTTCAGAATAGCTAGTGGTTCCCATCAGTTCTCAGCCCCAAAAGACATCTTCTAAAGAAACAAATGAATTCTTTCCATGGCATGGCTTATGTACATCAAGGTTATCTTTTGTTTATCTTAGTTTTATCTTTTCGAGATAGAATAACATTATACCACTTCAGATGTAAGAGTCTTTCAGCTCTTATCTTTCTCCAAATCCAGGATTGTCTCCTCTTTCCTTATTGGTGAAGTCCTCACAAGCCCTTTCTGTAGAATATGGGCTTTGGAGTAGTCTCTTCCAAGAATTCAATTATTTTCATAATGCTAATGTTTCTAGTTTAGAGGAGGCAATCAAAACTGATGATCAGACTATAGTTGAACTACGCCAATCTAGTCATAATTATAGGAACAAGATCAAACAACTTAATTCCTATGTCACGACTGGTAAGACTAAGTTCAAGGATACACAAGCTAAATGCACCCAACTGGAAGAGAAACTCGAATCACTAGAGGAGAGCGAGTCTTCTCTAAAGGAGCAACTTAAGGCTCAGGAGCTACGCCATAAGGCTGAGTTGGATGGTCTATGCCAATCCAGTGAAGAAGCCCTTAGAAAATATCAGGAAGATACCACATAGAACTTGCCTAAAGTACTGCCCGAGTTAAGTTCCAACTTGGTTCTTCACACTCAAGTGGTCGTTGGCCCAATGAATCTAAGTCAGGTAGACTTCAATTTTTTTTAAGGATATCTCAATTGATTCTATGAGCTTTAATGTCTACCATCATGAAGGTAAGGATTGGGAAGACTTTCAAGAGAACTGGAAACAGACTGCTTATTTCTTCTCCCCCAATACGCTTGAAGTAGAGGGTAAAGAAGAAAACTCAAAAGATTCTATTGATTAAGAAAAGGCTCCAGAGGACTTGGAACAAGCAGAAGAGGTCTCTGCTGAACCCACTGATCATCAAGCTGAGAAGGGGAACTAAAATTTCTTTTTATTTTGTCTTGTACTTTTTTTTTTGTTACAATGAAATATTTTTTGCAGACTTCATCAATGAATATATCTTTTCTTTCCCCCCATTGTCTTACTTATCTCAATATTACAAAAACAACTATTTTTCATGCAAACATAGATTTCACATACCTGAGGGACTAAGCCAGGATCGACATATTATGCATACAGGTTTGATTCACTTATTTGCCAAAGGACTGACTAAACCGATAGCTTTGATACCAACTGGTAACACCCTCAACCAGATCTGATTCACGGGGCCCAAATCTTGGGTGTTACTACACATACTACTTAACAAATTTTTCAAAAACAACAGATGACAGACACTCTTTACTAAAAACATTTTTCTTTTATTTTTATTAAAAGTCTTAATATCTTAATAACAAAGGAAAATATATAAAAATAAGATTATTACATCAGATTTGATATAACTCATTACAGTACAAAAGTTGGCTTAAGGCAGACGCATAGGGTGCAACCCTACAATATGCCACTTTTCTACTGTGTGCATAATGACCCACTTTGTCGCTACCTTTGCAAACTTCTAGCATTGTCCCTCCTGACACATACTCTTACCATACACTTGGAACAACAACAAACATTGTAAGTTCAAGAGAACTTAGTGAGCTTTAACCTAAAAATTACCTTGGCGAATATTTCATAATATTTGAATAACATCTATACGCCAATTACCTTGGCGGATTCTATTACAATTTCGGCATATACTTACACGCCAACTATCATATTCTTAACATGTCAATTTTCTCTTAACTAACTAACTTAGGAACCTTCCAGACATTACATTAATCTCTTCTATCACTTAACCACAAAAATACTACTCAAAATATTAAACCTTCAGAGCCCAACTCACATGGACCATTTCTTCACGCATACACTTGTTCCAAAACAGTTTTTCACTGATACTAATTAATGGAGGATACATACACGCTTGGCAGATACTCATGCAGATTTGAATATTATCAGATTACAGATCTAATCATAACTTGATTCAATACCATACAAACCCCACTATAGTAATGTACTTCACAAATCATTCAGCTGAATTCCACACAACTATATTCCAACATCAAATATTCAAGATAACTCATATTCTATTAGATCTCCAAAGAAAACATGACATTATTCAAACTTGATGGCTCCCGGATACTTATATTTCAGCACTACATAATGCAGATGAATTCAAATTGACAATTTCTTATGTCTTACAAATATGCTGATATTCAACTTTAGCAGATTACCATGGCAGATACCCTTTTCACACATACAAATACACACTTATTTTAAAGAACTTCCTTGAAATAATTATTCGATTACTTCACAGATCTAATTCAACCAATTTAACTTAAAACATATCATAACCTTATCTTAGCAATACCTATCACAGAACAATTAGAATTTAACCAAAACTTACCATAAGGGTGGATAACCACATCATAAGGGCGGACAATCACATCTTACCATACAAACTTAGCAAAGTGCGCCACAAGGGCAAAACAGAATATGCCATAAAGGCATCAAACAAAATCATATATTTACTGTCCCGGCGGACTTTCATTAAAAATGTCAAAGGTTTCTCCCTCATGAACATATACAAAATTTCATGTATTGTGATCTACCAATTCAATTTACACATTATCGAAAGCTACACCATGAACATACATAAAGACATATCTTGTCATAGGTCTCAATCACATCGACTTACACACACATTCATGTATCATGATCTGCCAATCCAGTCTTCATCTACTAGAGGCTACACCATGAATTTTTCTGAATCATATTAAGATGTCATGGGTCCCAACCTAATGCTCTTACACTTGTTTCTATATCGTGATCTACCAATCTGACTAGCATAACTGCCCTACCATAGGCATCACAGAGGAACATTTGCTCAGCATTCATTTACCCAGATATTCATCTTTTTACTGGTTCATACCTCTCGTATATCAGACTTTACATGCATGCTTACCAACATGACTCTTTTAACAGAATCTTATACATATCATCATATCACATATCTCATCTTTACTATGCTCATAAGTTTACCGATTACTAAAGGTATCATCATCCTTTATATAAGTATATATATACTTCTACTTAAACATTTCACATTTAAGAGTCAAGGTAAACACTCACTTGGTACTCACTTACTATAGTTTGAAACTCCATCTTAGGCATTCTTATCAAACCAGCAGCAACAACTGCTTACAAAACATAAATTCACTATTACAACTCTTATACATACAATTTACTTATTATCTCAATCGATGACAACCTCATGCAAAACCTTGTACTTACAGCCTTACTATTCATATAGCCCATATAGACCCACGCTATAAGAACTTAACATGCAAAGTTATAATACTTTACTAAGAGATAAAATAACCTCTAATTAGATCCAGAACCATAGTTTCTAGCTTAATGACCACGCTATAAGAACTTAACATGCAAAGTTGTAATACTTTACTAAGAGATAAAATAACCTCTAATTAGATCCAGAACCATAGTTTCTAGCTTAATGAGGAAGAGTTACCATTGGATTAAAGAAAAAGAATTAAAGAGTTACCATAGTTTCTAGCTTAAATCTTGGATTCGCCAGACTTGGGGTGTGATATTGATGAGGTGCAGAGCACAAATTACTTTGATTTATACCGATAAGGCACGGAGCTCAAATTATACTTCAGACGTTCTGATGAGGCACTAGGTGACAAATATGTTGGTGTGGTGGATGGATGATTCATGTATCCGTCTTAAATTCATATTTGGTGAATAGGGATTATTAAACATATACCATACTATATGAATTTTTATATAATATGTTAATATTGAATGGTGTATCTTGTATATTAATGTTACATTAACAAAAGATGGCATGTGAAAGATCATGTCAAGTAGTTAAAACGAGCCCAGAAGGCTCATATGGATATGGAACTATTCAATAGGTTTGAGATACAATTGAGAAAATGAAATGAGCCAATGGTATGTTATGAATTATAAGTAAATGTGATATGATGATAGATAATGTTATATGTTCTTATATTATAGACCAAATGAAATATGGCATGAGGGTTGATACATGAGACATAAGTTGCAAATTGAATTAGTTGATATTTAGTTCACATTTTTATTGTATTTGACATCTTATTCTATTTATATTTTTTATTTAAATCATGAAAGTACCACTGAGCCTTCTTGCTCAACATATGGTTTGTTTATTTTTATACACAATTATTGTAGATTTTGAAGTTGCAAAGTTAATTGGTTGATCCAGATTCAACCCTCTTGACTCAACAAGTTTGTACAGTTTTGTTATGTTAATTGTAGGTGGCATGTACCTAAGGTTTTTGGTTAGATTCTAAGTTCAAGTTGTCAAATAGTATATATGATAAAAAGGTTTATATTTTGAGCTTGACCATATGTGTTAGATAACAAGTATGTATGAACATCTAATGAGTTAATGTTTATTTGCCAATAAGCCATGTTATGCTAATGATTGAGTTGTTTCTTGTTTGTCAAGTAAACAAATATGTATATGTGTTTCTTATTTCGTATAGTTAGATGTTGATATGTTGTGAATGATATATTGACATTTTAATTAATGCCTAAAATAGTTAAGTGATAAGTTTTGGGTCACTTTGACCATTTGGGTAATGATGCTTGGTAGATTAAAGATGAATCAATCAAAATTTGGGGAAATCGCTCTTAGAGTTGCGACACTTTCCTATTGGTGTCGCACCATGTTGGAAAAATCCAGTTTGAAATTTTTTTTCTTGCACAGTAGAAAATAAAAATTTTGAAAACCAACCCGTTTTGTAGGGGTGTGCATAATTCGGGTAAAACCGAAAAAATTCAGTTAACCGATCAAATTCAGTTAACCGATCGGTTAACCGAATTTTTTCGATCGGGGGTCGGTTAATTTTTTTATATTTTTGGTTAACAGTTAATTCGGTTCGAAACCGGTCAGTTAATCGATTTTTTTCAGTTAAACCGAAAAAATTAATAAACCCAGCTACCAAACCCAATAAAACTAAAACCCTTGTCTACCCAAACTTAATTACCATTTACCAACCCAATAAACTAAAGTCTACCCAAACCCAACTACCATTTACCAACCCAATAAAACTAAAGTCTAAAAATAAAGTCTAAGTCTCTAACAAACAGCTAAAAATTACTAAAACCCTAAAACTAAAACAGAACTAATAGCCTGCTCCGGTGCTCCCTGCTGCTGCTGACCTGCCATTCGGCTGCCATTCCATTCCATATTGTTCTTCTTTTTCTCTAATTTTTCTTGTTCTTCTCTGCAACTTTGTCAACCCTCAACTCCTTGTAACTTTCCAAAAAGATAATAAATCTCCATTTTCATCCCTTAAATTTTCTCTATGAATCTTTAGTTCTCCTCTGTCTTTGCCTTTTCATGTCTTTTTTTGTTTCATATCTATGATTCTACTTGTATTATGTACACACTTCTTTACATGTTTTTTTGGTTTTCAAGATTGATTGGTTCCACTCATCTTGTAATATATATATTTTTTCGAAATCTGAAACTGCTTTTATGTTTTTTGAACATCATGCTTCGGATTTTTTTGTTTTCTCTAAAGAATCTTGTTTCCTGTACACTTTTAAGTTTTGTGCTATTGTTAATATTCCCTATTCTACTTGGAGGATATGAAGTTTGGGGTGCAAATGTTAGACTTATAAAAATAAAATAACATTATATAGCAATGAAAGTCTTGTTTCATCATGGATCCTACCTACGTGCTCTCACCTCATGTCTGTCATCATGTCATTTGCAATATTTGTACTTTATTTTTATAAATATCTCTATGTTTTTAAAGCACCACTATTACAGAATAGTATTACTTATAATATAAAATCCAAAGAAACCGTGTATGAGAATTCCTCATCGACAAATATCTTTTATTTCTATGTATCCGAATGAAAAACATAGATAACCATTTAAAAGAAAAGATTAAGGCATATGAAAAACTTCTTTAATAAGAAGACCCGAGTAATTGGTGTATTAAGAGTGAATTATTAGAAACATAAAATATAAAGTTATAATATTACAAATACCACAGCTGCAATTTGTAGAAAAGACCAAGTTGTCTTCTTTTTAAAACCAGAAGGGAAAAAAGTAGTAATTCCCTTTAATTTACTTTATGAAATTATGGCTTTCTAGTTTCTGTTGACTCACTGCACATAGATAATTGCTTGTTTACATCAATAACAATTTCACAATATAAAAAAAGATGTTGCGTACTTCACTAACATGTTTAATATTATAAATGTATTTTAATTTATTATATTTTTTTTCTTGCAGAATGTCAACTGAACCAACATCTATTGAGGGTAGTGTTACACCTCCTACTTCGATAGATTCTGAAAATTTAGAGCTTCAAGCCAAACAAAGGGGACTACCAGGAAAAGAAAAGTCATGCAAAGGTCAGAAGTTTGGTCTCACTTCACTAAGATTATTAATAGTGAGGGTGCAATTAAGGCTAAATGTAATTATTGTCAAAAGGAATTTTGTTGTGATATGAAAAAAAAATGGTACAGGGTCATTGAAATATCATATTGGTTCATGTAAGAAAAATCATAGTAATGTTGTTGACAATTCTTAAGGACAACTAGTTTTACCTAGAAATGGAGTTGAAGGGGGGGAAGGGAATCTTTCAACTTGGAGATTTGATCAAGAAGCATGTAGGAAAGGACTAGCACAAATGATTGTGATTGATGAATTACCTTTCAACTTTGTTGAAAGTGAAGGTTTTAAGAAATTTATGTTTGTGGCATGTCCTAGGTTTCATATTCCTTCATGAACTACTATGACTAAGGATGTTTATCAATTGTATTTAGATGAAAGGATCAAGATAAAACAACTTTTGAGAAGTTCTTGTTCTAGAGTTTGCTTAACTACTGACACATGGACTTCTTTGCAAAGAGTTAATTATTTGTGCATCACTACTCACTTTATTGATTGAATAAAAAGATTTTAAACTTTTGCCCAATTTCTAGTCATAAGGGTGAGTCCATTAGGATGGTGATTGAGAAATGCTTGTTGAATTGGGGGATTGATAAGTTGTTTCTTTATTCTTGTTGATAATGCAAGTTCAAATGATGTTGCTATTGGTTATTTGAGAAAGAAATTTAACCCTCGAGGGGTTTAGTTCAAAATGGTAAATATCTTCATATGAGATGCATGGCACACATTGTGAATTTGATTGTTATTGAAGGCTTAAAGGAAATGAATAAATCATTGAACGTGTTAGGGGTCATTAGATATGTGAGACAATCTCCACTAGAATACAAAAGTTTAAGGAGTGTGTTGCGGTGGAAAAGATAGAGTGCAAGAAGATGTTGTGTCTTGATGTTTGTACTAGGTGGAACTCGACCTACTTAATGTTAGACACTGCTCAGAACTTTGAGAGAGCTTTTGAGAGATTTGAGGAGCAAGATACAAACTTTAGGGCTGAACTTGAAAGGGGAGAGGGTTGGCCTAGTGTGGATGATTGGGATAATGTTAGAAACTTGAGGGATTTCTTGGAACACTTTTATGAAGTCACTTTGCGTATATCTGGCACTTCATATGTCACGTCCAATAATTTTTTTGATGAGCTTTCTGAAATTGATATTCTTTTACGAGATGCTCAGTTAAAAAGTAATGTTGATTTCAGTGTTATGGCCATCAAGATGAAAGACAAGTATGATAAGTATTGGGGTGATATTGATAAGATGAATTTGCTTATGTTTGTTGCTTGTATTTTAGATCCTAGACAAAAACTAAAGTATCTTGAATTTGCACTTACTGAAATGTCTAGTTCTAAAAAAGCTTGTGAAATGATGCAAAAATTGAAGGAATCTTTGTATGAATTGTTTGATGAGTATAAGCCTCCACTTCATAGTACTTGTAGCCAATTGAGTGTGCCAACACATGTTTCTCTTGGTGAACCACAACAAAAAATGAAAAGGCGAATGCAAGCTTTGTATAAAAAGCGTGAGTTGGAAATTTGTGGTGAGGATAAAACATCTGAGTTGGATAACTATCTAGTTAAGGCTAATGAGGAATTTGTTTAAGATTTTGTGATTTTATTGTGGTGGAAAGTGAACAGCCCTAGATTTCCCACTCTTTCAAAAATGGCCAGAGATGTGTTAGCTATACCGGTTTCTAAGGTTGCTTCAGAGTCTGCATTTAGCACCGGAGGACGTGTGCTTGATCAATATAGGAGTTCTTTAACTCCTAAAATTGTACAAGCTCTTGTGTGTACTCAAGATTGGATTCGAAAATCATCATCACAAGAAGATATCAAAAAGATTGAAGAACAAATCCAAGATCTTGACAAGATCGAAAATGGTATATTTATTGTTTTATTTTAATAGTTTCAATTTTTTTACCATATCACTCCTACTTATTTAATTGATTCAATGTTTAGACATTTCTTGGAATGCATCAGAGCCTACCCTAAATTCATGAGCTTTCGTGAGTTGAAGGGTATGCTTACTATCTTATTCTTGTTAACTTATAATCTATTCGTTTGTTTATATTATTTAATTTTTTTAAAATGCGTATATTTCTATTATATGCTAAATTTTTGCACATGTTTTTTTTGTAGGTTTAATGCAAATGGAGATTTTTTGGAGAGATGAAATGGATATAAATGGAGAATATTAAAGACTTAAATTTCAATTGTGTTAATTTCAAGACTTATCTAATGTTTTTAATTATGTAGTGATTCAAAGACTTATGTAATGTTTTTAATTATGTATTGATTCAAAGATTTATGTAATTCTTTTAATTATGTAGTGATTCAATTCGGTTAAATCGGTTAAATCGGTTAAATCGGTTAAGTCGGTTAAATCGGTTAAATCAGTTAAATCGGTTTAATCGGTTAAGTCGGTTAAGTGGTTTAATTTTTAACCAAAAAAATCATACGATTTTCGGTTAATTCGGTTAACCGACCGGTTTAACCGAAAAAATTTTGATTCGGTTAATATTTTTTTTTTAAAATTTGGTTCAGTTAACGGTTAAAAATTTTTGAAGGTCGGTTAATTCGGTTATAGCTATATCGGGTCGGTTAACCGAATGCACACCCCTACCATTTTGTGATATTTATAGCAACTAACCCTATGCCAAATTCGTACATGTGTTTTTGAGTAGACGGATCCTTGTTGTTCCCGACTTTCAACCAAATGATCTTTTTCACTATTCACGTACCACAAACTTCTTCAAGTGTGGTCTTGAAGGATTTGAATCAAACACGGAATTAGAAATTTTTTTATTTTTTATAAGGTGAAAACGAAAATCTCTTCTAAAATAGAAACCGGTAGAACCATTATTTCGAAAAATATATTTAATTCTTAGAGAATAAAAGTCTTTCTATTTTCGGGCAAAATAATGATATCTGAAAATTTTGTTTATAGCTCTACCGATGTCATCTATTTATAGAAAGAGAAGGTAAAACCCTTGTTGAATTGTAAAAGTTTATTCTAACTAGAAAAATGAACTCCTAGTCTAATTAGGAGTATAAGGGGCAACAACCCTAGTTAATAATAGTAAGGTTTGTCATCCCACCCTTTTACATAAGAGGATTTTGGGCCTCTTCCATATCGAGTCCAATTACAAATACTTCTTAGGCTTTTAACTCAATACTTATAATTTGATCCAACTCGATAGTTTATTTTTCTATTTCCCAAAATAAACTTCAATATATTTCCAATTAAATAATTTTCTCAACCCAATTCTAATTCCGTTAAAATCATGACGAATTTATCGTAAGAGAATCAATGATAAAAAAATATTTAATATTTCTTTATTCAACAGTTCACTATGACCAAATGATTTGCTTCCATTTTTGAAATTCAAAAAATATAAATTCATTTCCGTGTCATATTCATTTTCATTTTGGAGAAAACCATATTCATTTCCAAATGGTTTCATTTCTCCATTTTCATTTTGGAGAAAACCATAATCATTTCCAAATATTTCTTATTTCTTCATTTTCACCATTTCTATTCATTTGATTCAACATGCAATTCATTTCTTGTTTCAACGAGTTAGCAGAGGGACCGATTGGGCATATGCAATTTGGGCTCAAATGATTTATAATTAAGTTCCAGATTTTTTCCTATTAATTATAAACTCATTTAGTCACGAAGTCATTCTGCTATAGTATCGTGATTGAGTTCTCCACAATGGCATACCATTACGAAAGCAACTCGATATGTGCTAATCCAATGACTTTGTCATAAATGTGTTACCCTCATAAGATATCATTAATCTCTTTGGGATAATATTTGTTCTCCCAATATAATCTTACTTTATCTCGTGATAACCATTACATCTTCTTTCATGAAAAATCAATTACTATCAAATAGTAATTAAGCGACAGCTTGGCCTGGGTAAGAGAAGCATGTTTTGTAGGAAGAAAAAGGAAGCTAAGTGCACCCTCTTTCAAAGTAGTTGAAGAAATTATTGCACAGCATTTGCCATTAACAACTAGAGGGCTACTACGAAGCCAAACTCTAGGGTGTCTACAGGCAAGGTCCTTCCGTTAATGGGATTTGACATGAGAGTAATAATGATTCCCTCTAAGTGAAAAGGTGGTTCCATTGCTAAGTGAAGGTATGACTAGCATTGTACCCTACCATCTCCTATTGTAATGATGCAAGGAAGGCCACCTGGGTGGAAGCAAGAAAACAATTGAAAAAGTAAAGGTGACATATCTTCCCCACTCTTCTATCCTCGAAAAGAGCTTACCTTATGCAAGAATTGCTAGAGAAAATGGTGAAGCCTTAGAATGTTGACGCAAAACCTAAGCTAGTCTTAGAATATTGACACATCTTCATGACACGAGAAAAAAAGGGGAAGACAAAAAGACTCCTTAGAAAGTTACTTTACTAACCTAATTTTGATTTTTGATTGATAAGAACAATAACAAAATTACAAATATTACTTTAATAACCTAACAGTAGGAAAGTTCTATTGTTGCAAAAAAGAACCACAACAATCTCTTCACCAAAGAAAACAAAAATTGCCCTATAGCTTATTAATCTTCTCTGCTCGTTGCTCCTCAAATCAATCATTTGGAATTTCCTTATTAGAACTACATTCCAAGGAATGAATGAAAATAGCCAAGTCAGGCAGGCTCCACAAGTCTCAATTACTTCTACAATTTTGTAACTCTAAAAGTCTCAATAATTTTTTTATAAAGTAATACAATCCAATTAATCAATAATAAGATATTTATATATGATAAAAATAAAGATAAATTTATTTTCTTTTACTCATCTCAACGCATCCTTTTTTTAGAAATATAATCAGAAAATTAAGTTCTCTAAAAATAAAATGAAAATGAAAAAAAGAATCACAAAATCAACCAAAAACTAAAAAGAAAAAAGAAAAAGTTTATATTTTATTAAAATAATTATTAAATGTTATAAATATTACTTTATTATGGATGTTCATAACTCTCAAAGTTGTAGCAAACCCAATAAAATTATGAGGGTTTTGTATTGTAATTTAATCTCTATTTATTCTTTGAAACATATTATGTTAGAAGATTCATAAATAGAGGCATGTTCAAGGCTTGTAGATATACACAATGAATGAAATAAAAGTTCTCTTGTTTATCTTTCTATTGTATTGATATTTTCTCTTTAGTTTTGTCTTTCCTTTTATTATTTCATAACATTAAATATATTTAGAATTAATATTACAGATATTTTTATAAAACTTTAGAATTTTTATTAAAACTAATTTTTAAATAATTTATTTTATTATTTTTATAACCGAACTATAATGACAAAATATGTAAAAGTTGAAGGCTAAATTTAATTTTCCTTAAAGTGTGTAAACATGAGAGGACTAAATTTGTTATTAAAAAGATCACGTTTACCTTCAATTAATGACTAAATCGAAATTTTGAGATAGTTGGATAACCAAAATATGGACGATTGTCCAATAATGACTAAATATTTTGAGTCGGACATTGTTTTTGTTCCAGAAAACCTTCATCAGGTCAATCTAAATTAAAATAGATTGAAATGAAAATTAATCTAAAACCAATTAAGCTTGAAACGAATTAAATCCAAAATAACTTTAGCTCAGAATCGCATACGTATCCCACATAAATACACATGTTAAAGAGATATGGCTAGCTCAGTTTCAGATATTTTTAGAACAGATCCAAAAAGGCTAAAATGCAAGCAAAATCATTATTTTTCTACAAATCTGAAATATGCTATATTTGCTATTTTACAACTTGTTTTAATGTCTTACATGACCTAAGTAGAGGAGGGGGGAGGGGGTATGACGTATGAACTTCATACACTTCCCTACACAATCTAACTTTCATACATTGGAAGCAAAGTTACATCTTATTATATAGCTTATCAAACCTCCTCCGAACACCTGGATTTTCAAATTGGATATCGAAAGATAACTATAAAAACCAGGTGTCTTCAAGGATTTGGTGACATAAAATCTCATTTTGTGCAACCAAGGGATCTGCTAGATGGATCATGCCCTGGGTCCTGCTCCGGAATTCTTCTTAAATAGGGCATATGCATCGCTGTATATGGCTACAGCATTTGAGAATACGGCAAGGACAATCATGAAAAGAGCTAACATCTTGTCCTTCTTTGTTGCTATGAAGTGGTGATTCCTGAAACACCAGAGGCAGCTCATAAGTTAACTGAATACAATCAACACAAATACCAACTTAAACCGAACATTAGGCAGATGAGGCCCAAGAAACAGGTCTCAATAACATCCACAAAAAATCAAAGATGAACCTCAGAAAGGTACTCGCAATTAGCAATACCGATAAAGAGAATTGAAATCTCATGATTCTGGCAACATGCCAAGCTTTTCACGATATCGGATACTAAAAACATGTCTCATCAGTTTTAAATGCAAATCAAGTTCCATATGCAGTTCATCCTTGTTTATTAACATTTCCAAGCCAGTGCCGACCGTGTTTCAGTTTTTTTTTTCTCCCACTCTAATGTATGACATAAGAAAGTTGATCACTGATGAGAGAAAAAGGGGAGTTGATATCTAATCGAATCAAAAGACCAAAAGCTCACCTAAGAGTAACCGCAGCAGGAAAAATGAAGCCAAGGCAAACAGCAGCAGTTGCTCCAGTGAACTGGAAAGCATCCCAGATGCTGGGTATGAAATTCGCACCCAAGAAGATAACTGCTATGAGTCCGGCAGTAATACAAGCAAACCTTATATTAGACTGAGCTAGAGGACTTGAATAAGGGAAGAGGAGGCCATCCATGTTTAGTCGCAATGGATAGAAGACAATGGGAAATACGAGCATGAGGTGAGCAGCATAGCTGACACGGACAGCATCATTAAGCAGGGAGCTATAGGGGATGCCAAGGTTGGTATCAAAGTTGGCAAGCACATCATCCATTGTGGCGTCACCAAATAGAAGGAATCCGAAAAAGCTTGTCATTATGTAAACAGTTGAGCATAAAGCCAGAGCTGTTCGCACAACCGGTCTTATCTGGGTTGAATCTTCCAGTTCGTTATCTATGCTGTGGACTGCAAATTTAAACACACAAGAATATCAGCAACTCTTATCTTACACCAATGTAAAAGATGAAATATACTTTGCTCAAATAAAGAGTCTAATTGATGAATCAGCTTGCATACCATTGTAATGGCAGATATACGCAGTGACTAAAACGGGGACTGTGGTGAAGAGTTTCCAGAATGAGGTCAAATCAGTGACATCGGGAAGCAATCTAGGCATCATTACAGTTCCGCTAATCAACTTGATAATTGCTATTCCAACAGTAATGACAAGAAACACAACTGCTAGAGCAACGGATAAGGCGGATGTAAATCTTAAGGAATCTGCAAATGGCAAATGAGAAGGCACAACTGCTTGTTAGTCACATACAAATAAACAATTACAAACCATCCAACTTAGATTCATTCCGGGTAAGTATGAGATTCTGGGAGCTAACAAACAAAGGCAAGGTGTAAATCTGAAAGTTATTGGATATTTTCAAAAACCGATACAAATATGCAAAATCCGATTCAGAAACCTTGAAAGTAAAAAATAAAAGTTTGATTATATAAAACAAGGTAATTGAGTTTTAATAGAGCAACTGTAAATTAATGAAATAGTTTCAATCATGTATAAATGGAGTCAACATATGAAGATCTATCTAATGATCTACCAAGAACAAACAAGACAATTCACTAAAATTCAGTAAAGCTAGCACAAGTGGAACACTAACCGATCCGCTTGAAACATGCCAATGGAGAGAAGATGCCGAGTGTTGTGACGATAAGAACAAAGGTGCGGCCATTCCACCAGTGTTCTCCCAACCACCCTTCAAGGACACCAGCATGGTGCACCCCACTTGATGATGTTCCAGAAAGCACATCACCTACATAAAACAACAAACCATCATAAGTTGGTAAGCAAATTCACACATTTTCACAAGATCAGGCAAGGGGAACCAAGTATTTAAACGGATCACATGCTCTCAAAACACAAATCAATATCACAGAGCGACTAAATATGCAAATTTTAAGTTGAAGGAAATGAAGCTTTTACCAATAATAATCATGTATACAATGAGTACACCAATGTTGTTGACCAGAACACAGACTTGCAAAAAGATTCTCCCATACTTTCCAAATGCATCTCCCATAAGACCTCCATAAGAAGTTGATTTTCCAGCCCTACTGAACCTAAGCAAGAATTCAATGGAGGCATCAGTTAAGAATGCCATGAAGACTATCATGGCAATCCCAAGAATCAATCCCAGAACTTTCATTGTAGCAGGCAAGGCCATGATGCCAGCACCAACAATTGTTGTTGACAAGTTGAACACTGCACCAGTAAATGAAGCTCCATTGAATTCATCATAACCACCAGCCTCATCTTGTCGTTTAGGCAACAAGGGAGCTTTCTCATCAACAACATGTTTGCTCCTCCTTGACTTCCTCTCCTTCTTTGGTG
The DNA here is from genome assembly GCF_025698545.1 of Gossypium raimondii. Classification (NCBI taxonomy): domain Eukaryota; kingdom Viridiplantae; phylum Streptophyta; class Magnoliopsida; order Malvales; family Malvaceae; genus Gossypium; species Gossypium raimondii. Next base: position 11,641,508 of record NC_068571.1, read on the forward strand.
ATATATCCCCAATTGTCATCTTTTAAATCACCTAAAACTCTCAGATATTCAACTTTTTTTAAGAAAATCTAAACCACCTTAGAGCACACTGCAATTCTGTCCAGACATAGATAAGATCCTCGAAATCAAAACCAATTAAAGTAAAAGTACAAGAAAAATAAAACCGCTCCAATTGAATAGTCCTAACCTGTAATAAAATCTAAACCTTGCAGCCTTTGGGAAATTTGTAAATCTTCTCCAAACAAAGGGTAGAAATCCCACTAATTTAATAAACAGACATTCTACAATCTGCAATTACAAAAGGTTGAATCTTTGATATAAAAAGTCCAGGAAATGAAACCAACCCAGACATCCAATCAAAAAAACCTTAGGAACCCAATTTACAGTTTCTATTTAAAGCAGGAAAGGAAAACTTGAAGCCAAACCCAGAAAAGAAAAAATCTTGACCAAGCCCAGGAAGAGAAACGATAGAAAAAAATGAGCTTTGAAATGAAGAAATGAGGAAGACCCAATAAAGAGAAATAAAAGTTAAAAACAGAAGTGATGGCTCTTTGTACCAATCCTCTCAGTTCTTACTGGGGGTGCGTGTTGCTTTGATTTATAGTGACAAGGCAGGCAAAGAAGCGAAAAACTTCACGGCAAAAAAGCTGTATGTTATGATGACAAATAAATAATTAAAATCAACAGTAAATAATTTAAATAAAAATTACCAACCGTCTAAAAAATCAGCCACCATTTTATTAGGATTTTGCTCTTCTATTGTAAATTATTAAAAAAAATAAAACAAGATATTATTTTGTTTAATCAGATATTATATCTACATTTAAAAGAAAATTTTTAAAATTCAAAGAATGTGGTTGGGTGAGAGATTTATAGTTGAGATTTTATTTGTATAAAGATTTTTAAAATTCTAAAAATGAACTTACTTGTTAGAATAAATATATTGGAGAATTTCAAAATTTAGACCATTTTACCAATAAAAGTTCATTTCTAACTTTATTTATAGAAATGGGCCACTTTTTTTATTATTTATCGGAAAGGGTCGAAAACTACAAAATGCGTCCACGTAGGAGCCTTTTAGGGGGAAATTTTAGCAAATCGCGTCCCTGAGGGAGCGATTTTGCCATGTCAGCGCAAAACGCGCTGACGTGGATGCACTTTGCTGATGTGGCAAAATCGATCCCTCAGGGACGCGATTTAGCCCGTGTTTTTCTAAGGTTAGGGCTATTTACATGTTTAGTCCCTAGGGTCTGTGGGTTTAGGGTTTTAAGGTTGTAGTGTTAGTGTTTTGTTAAAATAATTTAGGGTTTTATTTATTTAGGGTTTAAGAATTTTAAAAAATAAATCAAGGTTTAGAGTTTTTTAAAAAATAATTAAATTAGGTTTTAGGGTTTTAAATAAATTAAATTAGATTTTAGAGTTTTAAATAAATTAATTAAATTAGGGTTTAGAGTGTTTAAGAAAATTAATTAAATTAGGGTTTAGTTTTTTAAAATAATTTTGTGTTTAGGTTAAGGGTTTAGAAAAAATTATACTGACAAAAAGGATTTTATTTTTTTCTACAGTAGTTTTAGAAAAATTAATTTTGAGAAGACGGTTCTGAAAAGATAATGCCAAAAACGCTTCAACCAGGATGCACTGTTAGCAAAATTACTGAAAAAAGCTCCCAAGTGGACGTTCCTTTTCTACAGTAGTTCTTGAAAAAATAATTTTGAGAAGACGGTTCTGAAAAAATAGTTTCAAAAACACTTCAAGCAGGATGCACTATCAGCAAAATTACTGAAAAAAGCTCCCACGTAGACACTCTTTTTCTACAATAGTTCCTGAAAAATAATTTTGAGAAGACAGTTCTGAAAAAATAGTGTCAAAAACACTTCAAACAGGATGCACTATCAGCAAAATTACTGAAAAAAGCTCCCATGTGGACGCTCTTTTTCTACAATAGTTTCAGAAAAAATAATTTTGAGAAGACGATTCTGAAAAAAATAGTGTCAAAAACGCTTCAAGCAGGATGCACTGTCAGGAAAATTACTTAAAAAAGCTCCCACGTGGATGCTCTTTTTCTACAGTAGTTCATGTTTGGCCTTAGGCTATAAATGAGCCAAATTTCATTCTCAGATTGCATAAGTTACAGCAAGAAAAATTAGAGAGGCTAAGCAAAATAGAAATTGAAGATGAGTGATCGTATTAGTGTTGTTTTTTTACTATGATGGTGAGGTCCGTGACACCGAGAATGGTGTTGTTTTTTATCGGAGAACACAACACGACTGGTTTTTAATCAGAACATAGATTTGACAGAACTTTGTAAAAGAGTTAGGCACAAAATCCCTGGAACGACGCCAATGAGAGTTTCGTCTATTAAATATTGATTTTATGCTTCAGTTGATCTTGTGACATATGACTCATTTGATATCAAAAGTGGTCGTATCTTGAAGGCAATGGTGCAAACTCATCTCGCTAGTGGATCACCCTATCTTGAGTTATATGTATAATTTTATCGCCAAAATGAAACATTTATGAATTCAACATATACTGCTGTTCGAGAAGAATACACGACCCCTACCTAACACTCCGTTAGTGGGAGATAGAACACGGAAGCACCCGTGTTTAGTGGCAATATGGAATACACAACTCCTGCACGACACTTGGTTAGTGGATAGGACATGCACCCCGATGGGTCAATATTCGATGCAAGAAATACGTACTAGAAAATGACATCAACTTCTAGTAGTTGACAATCCACATTTGATTGGGGACATTACGAAACATCCACAAGAAAGGATGATGTATTCCCTACGACGTCCACCGGCGAAGGGACCTCGTATATTGTAGATGATGGTGGGTTGGATGATGAGTTCGATGTGGATCCATCTCGAGAGCCCGGCCTCGATGGTACAGAAGTTACATTATTTTCTGAACCAGAGCCTATTCCAACCGAATCTGAAGACGTTGAAAGGGGTTCAAATGAAGAAGAAAAAGATCCACGATTCAGGGCGTACTTGCCTCCAGTCCACATGCATAATGTCGATTTATCAGCAGATGATGCATTGGAGTTTCCAGATCTACCACACAGAAGGTGTGATCGTACAAGTTTGTCACTAGATTTGGGTGAATTGGAAGTTGGTAAGGAGTTTTCCAGTAAAGATAGCTTTCTTGGTGCATTGAAACAACATAGCATCATGAACGGGGTTAACTACCACGTGGTTAAATCTAAATTAGAGAAGTTTGAGGCTAAGTATACAGTGTAATGATAGATGTTCATGGAAAATCATGGTTTCGGTTAGGAAAAAGACAGGCTTATGGGAGATAAAAAAGTACAAAGGTCCACATACATGTATTGCCGGTACAGTATCACTAGGTGTTTAGGGTTTTTAAATAATAATGTTATTACTTAATGTTGCATTATTTAACGTACTTCGTTGACAAGTGTTTTACAAGATCATCCCAAGATGAATTCAGATATGATAGCGAGCTTAATACTACTAATGGTGAAGGCGGATCCCAGGACTTCTGTGTCGGTCTTAATTGTTAATATTCGTAACCAATTGAGGTACACGCCCTCTTATCGCAAGGCTTTGATAGCTAAGCAGAAGGCGTTAGAAAAGATGCATAGTAAGTGGGACGCTTCATATAATGAGGTGTGGTAGTGGTGTCAAAAGCTAGAGAGGTACGTCTCAGGTTGCATAACAGACCTTAAAACGGGCCCTGCGTACTACAACGACCATTTGTTTCGTGGATGCCAAGTGTTCAAGCGTCTGTTCTGGAGCTTTAAGTAATGCCGGGACGTATTTGTGTACTGGAAGCCATTGGTACAAATTTACGGTACCTTTATGTATGGTAGATATACCCATCAGCTATTGCTAGCTGTGGCATAGGATGGTGGTGGGAGAATCCTTCCAATTGCGTTTGTAAGAACACCAGGGGAGTCAGGTGATGATTGAGATTTTTTTCTTTCTAGGTTAAGGAGGCATGCCTGCCTTAACCTAATATATGCATTATATCAAATTGGGGTACTGGAATACTAGCCGTAATTGAGCGACAAGGAAGCCTATGGGATCGCACACACCATCGGTATTGTCTAAGACTAGTTGCGTCCAACTATTACAGGCAATATCGATCTACCACTGAACGACGGTAAGTGACCAACATGGGTATTTAATCTCTATTAATATAATTTCATTTGTAATATTCAATTTATTTTGAATGGAAGAATGGTATGTAATTTTCGCTATCAACTTATATTGGCAGGGTACAATATCAATAAGGACCGTTTTTATGAAATGTTGGCGATTTTGCGGTCAGTTAACGAATAAGGCACAGACTACCTCTGTAACATACCTTTCGATCAGTGGACACAAGCATACGACGACGGCCTACGATATGGTCATATGACCTCAAACATGACTGAATGATAAATTCTGTTCTAAAAGAAACACGCCATTTGCCGATAACCTCAATTGTGTGAGAGACATATTTTCGTTTGGTGGCACTATTTCAAAAGCGAGCAGCGAGTTATAAAGGCCAAATATAGAGAGGCCATGTATGGTACCGGAAGGTATTGCAAGAAATTAACAAGGCGAAGCCGCGGGGCAACACCATGCACACAGTGTGTCACGATCGCGACAACCAATGGTTTCGTGTGACGGAGTTCGGTAGACTGAACCAAGGTATTACCGGTGGGCAATATCGTGTACACCTGAAAAATAGGACTTGCGATTGGAGAACGTTTGATGCACTTTGTTATCCATGCACTCATACAAATACAGCTTGTTAGGATCTCTGTTTGGAGCCCATAAGCTATGTCGACAAAGTGTACAAAATAGAATACATGTACAATGTGTGGAGACATGTATTCTCACCGGTCTGAGATGAACGTAAGTATTCGTCTGTATCACTTTCTTCGTTTAAGTTGTTACCAGATAGAGAATTGCATCGCAAATCAAAATGTCGACCTTGCTCGAGTAGAATACGTAATAATATGGATATTTGAGAAAAACGAACCAACAGAAGTTATGCGGATGGTGTAGGAACCCAGGTCATACAATTTGAGCATGTCCAAATCGAAATAGTTGATAATTGCTTAAATGAAACTATGTTGCATTATTCTATTACCTTATTCAAAAGAACTTCTATTTTATTAAATAGGAAAAAATATAAAAATAATTTACTATTAAAATATTCAAAACAAATTTTATTTTATTCAATGAAACAATATAAAAATAGTTTGTATAAATATATTAAAAAAATCAATGTATGTGCCGATCGAAATCAGTGCCACATCGGGTGGTTAACGGTTATGCGCTAGATTCCTCCTTGGTTCAGCTTTCGGCAGGAGTTGTGGTTACTCCGGAGGGGGTTGTGGTTGTTCTGGTTATGGTTGTTGGGAGGATGACCCACCTTGATAAAATAAAGAATGCGGAGGTGTTTGCATCACCCACAGCGGAGGTGTTTGAATCCTATAAGGCGATAGGGATTGGTAATGAGATGAGTTCCCCAACGGTGCCTCGTGCGATCCTTCCTGTGACGATGCCCTATATATCGTTGATTGAGTCTGAGTCATCAGGAAATGAGATACACCTGGCCATGCATTCTAACCTGGCATAGAGCTGAGAAAAGAAAACATATAAGGGTTAGGATACATATAAGGGCTAGGATATGCACCTGGCATAATCTGAAGGGGCTGTGGTGTGGGTGTCGTCGCTTGAGGCGTTGAGCCTGGTGATTGTGTAGGCGCTGTTGATAGGCCCATGCCGTTATCCCTTCTCATTAGATTTAAAAGGCCCCATCATTCCCTTTCGACACGGATTTGCCGACGCCTCTGCTCTTCCGACAGTAAATATGGCTTGTCATAGATCCTAAACCATGGCATGTAATCTAGCGCGCACGCTAACTCTAGAATGATAATTGGTTCGTAAGTAGGTATATGATCATACCAATTTTCCCAAATTTCGATATATTTCGAGAAGAATACTGGCCAATTCGTATTTAATTATCGTAAGTTGATTTTGTGCTCATCATCGAGCACTTCAGGTGTTACGAAAATCGGTTGTCAGAATCCAAATTGCTGTAACACTCTATATGTCTGGTGTATCTTGACAGTAGCATAATTGACTAATAGGACCTTAACATGCCAAATGTTCGGATTTTGAAAGAATTCATCCAAAATTACTGCCCAAATTGCCGGATCCTCGTATGGTGTCCATTGAGACTATATGAACGTGATAAAAATATTAGTTATATACATAATACTAAATACTAAATATTAAACGACTATGTTATGTATATATATTATTTAATACTTACATGCGCTTCCGACCTTTGGTCTAATAGAAGCTGTATATCTTCAAAAGCGGTAGGCATTCTAACATAACTCGCCAAATGGTTCCACCTAATTAAATAAATTTTTAGCATAAAATTATATTTTAAATCTATGTAATAATTGTAAAATCTAATATAAATTTTACCTCATTATAAGTGGGAATGTATATGGGTGGTTCACTCGAGGACGAAAAAATAGAAAGCGAAACTGAGCCCATGATTGCAGTAGTGATAGGCAACCTTCGATTTTGGCTTTATTTGGTGGCCTCACCCCGCACATCTCCCGATACAATGTTGCCAACACGGCAGAGCCCTAACTAAGTTCGCCAACTGCTCTAAAATCAACGAGTTTCAGCAGCCACCTCAGATGTACGAGGTTTCGTGACAAGTCCGGCGTCAGATAACCTCCAATCATCTCAAATATATATGCCCGAGCATATCATATTCTTTCTACTTCAATTGAATCATTCCTCAGCTCCGAGAATGTGTCTCGTAACCAGCCCATCTCGATCCGACCTCCGTAAATATTATCTGGAATCGCACCTAAAAGATCGTAGCATATGGCTCCCCAATCAGCAGATTGAACAGACCTGATGAGTATGGACCCATCCACCAGTAATCCCAATTGTAACTGCACATCCTCTAAAGTGATGGTACACTCTCAGCATAAAAGATGAAATGTGTGCGTATCGGGTCTCCACCTCTCTATTAACGCACTAATAAGTTTCGGGTGCAACTTGCAACCTCGGCCTATATTGACCACATGCCAAAAACTCACTTCCCTCAAGTAATTTTCTATCAACAGTGATGAAGGACCAGACATATTATGAATATAACATTGTAACACCCGATCTATAAACTGTTATAAAAAATTATAAAATAAAAATTAATTAAAATTACATAAATAAAAAATATTAAATAATATTCAAATATTAAAATTAACCCTTACCATTTTCACTTGTTCAACGGAGATATGTTTATGATCGAGACAAATTAATTCTCCGGCCACTGCTAATACGATCAAATATTTTTGAAATTATAAAAAAATAATACTAATTTAGAAAAAAATTAAAGAAAATAATTTAATTAAAGAGAGCTTTGAGAAATTTAGGGAGAAATTTGAGAGATTTTTTGAGAAATTTGAAAGAAATGTGTGAAAAAAATAGGAGGGGGTTTTATAGTTTTTTTTACCATTGGGAAAAAAACACAAGCTAAAACACGTCCCTGAGGGAGCGATTTTGTCACTTCAGCAAAGTGCGTCCACGTCAGCGCGTTTGTGCTGACATGGCAAAATCGCTCCCTCAGGGACACGATTTGTTGAAATTTCCCCTTAAAATGCTCCTATGTGGACGCGTTTTCTAATTTTTGGCCCTTTCCGGTAAATAATGAAAAAAGTGACCCATTTCCGTAAATAAAGTTGAAAATGGACCTTTATTGGTATTATCACCATATTATAAATAATTTTTATCAATAATTTTCTAATTATAATTAAATTAATTTATTCAATTAAATAATAAAATATAATTTTTAGGAATTTAGCAATTGAGTTAAAATTCCAAACTGTAATACAAGTTAAAATTTAATTTAAGTAAAAGTGGTGTGCATTTTAAATTTAAAATGGTTAAAAAATATATTGTCAATGGTTAAAAAATTTAAAATTCTCAGATTAGAAAAAGAATAGAGAAGTAGGAGTATGTCGTTTGACACGGTCTTCGTCTGCCATTTGGCATGTTTATCTTCTTTTGGTTTTGAGGGGTTTTACAGTGTTTTCTTTTCATGGGGCTGTTAGGGGGTCTGCTTTGTTTTGTTTTCTGGTTTTATGGAGGACGATTTAGTGAATCTAACTTTGGCAGATGAGGAAGAAGAGGCTTTCCAGGAGGATGCGACAATGATTCATCAGAATCTACAACTCTGTCTGGTAGGACGCTGTTTGACGAATAGTATTGTTCATTTTCCTTCGCTTCATAATACTATGGCTGATTTATGGCATCTGATTAGAGGCATCTGCATTTCAGATCTGGGTGAAAGATGTTTTCTTTTTCAATTTTTTCATGAGGTGGATATCCAAAGAGTTCTTGCGGGAACGCCATGGTTTTTTAACAATCACCTGTTATTACTTCACAAGATCCAGTCCAGTGAAAATCCTCCACTTGTTCCTTTAACTTTCACTGAGTTTTGGGCCCAAGTCCATGATCTCCCTCCAGGGTTGATGTTGGAGTCGCTGGCTAAACAGTTTGGGAAGTTTTTGGGTTAGTTTTTGGAATATGATACGTCTGTTCGGTTGGTAAATTCCTATTCTTTTATGCGTATTCGAGTTCAATTAAATGTGACTATTCATTTGAAACGTAAAAAGAAAGTAATGGTTGGCTCTGACAGGATTTTCTATGCTCAGTTTCAGTATGAAAAGTTAAGTCTCTTTTGTTTTATTTCTGGAAAACTTGGGCATGGGGAGAACTTTTGCCCGGTCCGTACTAGGATTGATCCAGAGAATATAGTATTTGGCTGGGATTTATCCATCCGTGCGGTGGTGAGGCGACGCTTTGTCTCTACTAATCGGTGGCTTCGGAAAGTTGATGGGGTCGACAGTAAATGGATAGAAAAGAAGGAGAATTTCAAGGCGATTTTCTTGGAATTTTGAAAAATTCTGGGAACTTTCGTAGGAATGATCAGGGCCATTTTCATAAAAATCTTAATTTTACTCCAGGGGGAGTTGATTGTGCGGTGGGAAAAAATGGTTTGACTATTTGGTCAAATGGGGCAAATCAGTCATTTAATGAGATGATGGTGGGCCAAGGGCCCATGAATTTGAACTTAAATGATGAAAATGATCCGCTTCATGCTTCGGATTGGAAAAACGGCAGCGTAAGATTACTAATTTAGCCTATTGTTTGGGTAATTCTTCTAATGAAATAGTTAATGATTTATTGGCTGACTCTGCTGGGCAGAGCAGCCGGGCGCCATGAAGTTGCTAAGTTGGAACGTCCGTGGTTTGGGGAGACCTCGGACGGTGAATAGGCTCCGTAATAAATTAAGAGCCTTGAATCCCCGTATTTTATTTCTTATTGAAACAAAACTCAATTCAGAAAAGGATGGAGTTGGTGCGTTCGAAGTGTGGTTATTATAATGGGATAGATATTGGGGCAGTGGGTTCGAAGGGAGGCTTGTCGTTGGGTTGGAATGGTAATGACCTTGTTTCGATTAGAAGTTATTCATCCTATCACGTAGATGCAATAATTCATGACCCTGATAATGGAGTTGCATGGAGGCTTACGGGTTTTTATGGCAGTCTTGATGAACGTTACAGATGGGCTTCTTGGGATCTTCTTCGTAGTTTGGGGCATGATTAGTCTATGCCTTGGTTGGTGATTGGTGATTTCAATGAAATTTTAAGCTCGTTTGAAAAAAAGGAGGTCGCCTTAAATCAGTACGTCAAATGGCTGAGTTTCGATCTGCTTTAGAGAATTTTTTACTTTATGATGTTGGTTATACTGGTAGATGGTTTACTTGGGAACGGGGGCGGTTTTCATCTACAAACTTGCGGGAACGACTGGACAAAGGTGTTGCTACTCCTAATTGGTTGCATCTTTTTCCAAATTTTTCTTTAGAACGTTTGAGTCATTCATTTTTCGATCACTGTCCGCTATTGCTGAATACTATGGGTAAGATGCGACAAAAGGAAAATCGTTCGGCTTTTCCCTTTCGTTTTGAAGCTAAATGGTGTTTGGATGATTCTTTTGAGGAAGTAGTTCATCGGGGGTGGATTGGCCATCATGGTAACCTACCATCTAAGTTAACGCATTTGGGACATTTTTTCCAAAATTGGAGTCGTTCACGTTTTCATGAACAGAAGGGTCATCATTTGAGATTGGAAAAAAGGCTTTCTGTACTGTTGGCACAAGATTCAACAGATGAAATTTTGGGAGAAATTTTGGAGATGCAACTTGGGTTGAATTTTGAAGCAAACAAAGAGGAGGTTTCTTGGGCCCAGCGTGCCCGACTTAATTTGTTTCAGTATGACGATAGGAATTCTTCCTTTTTCCATAGGGTGGCTGTGGCCCGTCATAATCGCAATTGGATTCTTAGGTTGGAAGATGATTCTGGCCAGTGGGTTACGGGTACAGAGGATATGATGAGAATTGCTGTGAAATATTTTGAAAACCTTTTTACAGCCTCTGACTTAGGAGGTGATGATAGGGTGCTTGGCCTTGTTGAAAAACGGATTTCTAGGAATATAAATGAAATTCTCCTTCAACCGTTCACAAAAGATGATATTTGGCTAGCAGTTAAGTCAATGGCGCCATTGAAGTCCTCAGGATCTGATGGTTTTCCAGCATTATTTTTTCAACGGTTTTGGAATATTGTTGGTGATGAGGTTTCCAATTTCTGTTTGGAGGTTCTGAACGGCAGAAGGGAAATAGGTGAGATTAATAAAACACATGTGGTTCTTATCCCCAAAATTGATAAGCCTAAAGATCTTTTGCAATTTTTTCCTATTAGGTTTTGTAATGTTCTCTATAAGATCATTGCTACAGTTATCATTGATCGTATGAGTCGTTTTCTAGGCTTCTGTATTGATGAAGCTCAAGATGCTTTTATTCTTGGAAGGCAAATTTCAGATAATACCCTTATAGTTTATGAGGTTATTCACTCTCTAAAAATGAAGAAGAAGGGTAAACATGGGAACTTTGCACTTAAGCTTGATCTTAGCAAAGCTTATGATCGGGTGGAATGGGTTTTCTTGGCCGGAATATTGTCCAGATTGGGTTTTCATTAAGACTGGTTGGTTCTTATCATGCATTGTGTCTGCTTGGTCACTTATACGATGGGCATTAATGGTGATGTTAGTGAGAGTTTTACTCCGTCTAGAGGCTTAAGGTAGGGGGCTCCTCTTAGTCCCTATCTTTTCCTCCTTTGCGTAGAAGGCTTTCTTGTTTGTTGAGGGAGGCTAAGATTAAAAATGAGCTAAAGGGAGCTCCGATTGGTAGAAGAAAGTTTACAATAACTCATTTGTTGTTTGCTGATGATTGCATCATTTTTGGTGACGCATCGGTTGAGGGTGCTTGCTCTGTTCGCAATATATTAAAGGAATATGAGTTGGTCTCGGGGCAAAAAATTAACTTGGGAAAGTCATTAATCTGTTTTGGTACGAATGTGGGAGAGGCGGTCCGTTCTTCAATCATTGACATTATGGGTGTTAGAAGGGCAACGAACCCTAAAAAGTATTTGGGCCTGCCAATGATGGTTGGGAGGAAAAAGAGATGGGCCTTTTCAAAATTTGCGGATCGTTTTCGGAAGTGCATTGCGGGGTGGAGTTTTAGGTATCTTTCGATGGATGGGAAAGAAGTATTTATTAAGGCAGTTCTTCAAGCTCTTCCGGTCTATATTATGCAATGTTTTGCGTTACCTAAAACCTTTTGTCATCAACTTGAAGGGATATTGAATAAGTTTTGGTGGGCTAATAATAAGACATCTAAAGGAATCCACTGGAGTACGTGGAGTGCGCTTTGTTTACCGAAGGCTTATGGTGGGATGGGTTTCCATGACCTTTGTTTGTTTAACAAAGCCCTTTTAGCTAAGCAAGTTTGGTGAATTTTTACTCAGCCTAATTGTCTCATTTTGAAAGTGTTTAAAGCTCGTTATTTTCCATCGTCTGACATTTTTCAGCTAAAGTGGGGTCTTACCTTTCTTTTATCTGGAGGAGCATTTGTAGTGCCAAGGATGTGTTTGATGATTGTCTTCTGTGGCGGATAGGCAATGGGCCGAAGGTGAATATCTGGAATGAACCCTAGGTACCGGGTCCTGGAAATGGTCGTCTGTTTGTTCATTCTATGGATATTAACTGGACCACTGTGGATCAACTTTTAAATGAAGAGTTCGATACCTGGAAAAAAGGAGGTGATTTATAGATTGTTTGATGATGAACAAGCTCGGTGTATCCTCAACATCCCCATTGCTGGGCGTGGGTCTTCACATATGCTCGTTTAGCGGCATGATGCATCCGGGGAATACTCAGTGAAGAGTGGGTATAGGTCTTTGCTTACAAATGTGATTCAACAAACAGTTACAACTGAGAATTACAAAATCATTTTTACATCAATCCTGCCAAGATAAAAATTCATCTTTGGCGCCCCCTTAAGAACTATGTGCCTTATTTTCTGAACTTAGTTCAAAGGAGACTGCGTGTTGATTCTGTGTGTCCCTTGTGCAAGACGGAATCGGAGGATTCACACCATTTATTATGGTACTGTAGTGTCCTGCAACAGCTCTAGTTTCATTTGCATCTCTCTCTGGATTTCATCATTTATACCTCGGATGGAAAAACAAATTTGGTAAGTGCTTTTCTTGCAATGGATATGAATTCTAAGAAACTCATTGCTATATCTTTGTGGGCCCTTTGGTATAAGAGAAATAAGCTGGTTAATGAAGGCCTAAAATTTGAGTTCCATGAAATTGTGGGTTTTATACAGAGCTATGTCCAAGATTCAAGTTTCTATAAAACTAAAGGTCTGTCCCCTGTTATAAAAAGGAATGTTTTGTGGAGACCTCATAAGCTTGGGGTTATCAAGCTAAATTTTGACGCCTCTTTTGCGAGTAACACTAATTTCTCTATCTCAATGTGTTAGCTGTGGATTCGAGGGTCGATTATGGGTGCATGTACACTACCGTTTGGATGTATCAGATGCTTTTGTGGCTGAGGCGAGAGCTTGTGAGAGGGCTCTTTATTTTGCTTTGGATATGGGTTTTAGGAAGGTTGTCCTGGAGGGCGATTCTCTTACTGTTATCAAGAAATTAAACTCAAATATAGTTGATAGATCTGTTCTCAGTCCTATTTCTCAGCACATTTGGTTTTTAGCTGGATCTTTTGAAGAGGTTACTTACCTTTTTGTTCCCAGTGAGACAAATAAGGCGGCTTATGAGTTGGCGATGGTTGGCCGGAATCGGAAATTGCCATGCTTCTGGGTTGAAGAGGCGCCATTATCTATTATTGAGGCGGCGGAGTCGGATCGCTATGAGTGGTTCCATCGTTGCTGATTTTGTTATGGGTTTTGAAGCTTGGAAAAGGTTCTCAGAATCTCCTTGGTTGTTTTTCAAAGCTCTCCTCTTTCTGACTCTTGGAGTTCTACATGTTGTTCATTCTATCGGAAGTTTTCTGCTGGTATTCTTTTAGGTTTTTTGGCTTTGTTTTGATTTTGTGGCTGTTTTGTTTTCATCTGTCCTTTGACGGTCTATTTTCTTGCTTTTTGGTTTTGCTGCATTGTTGGTTGGATGTTGTCAGTCGTTGTCTTGAGCCATTCACTCGTTTTAAATGAATATCAGCTTTATTTCAAAAAAAAAAATTAATTTAAGTTTTTTTTCATTTTTTCAATTAAATAAAAAATATAAATTATTATTCAAATATATATATATAATAAATAAAACTGTATATAAAACTAAAAGTATAAGTGCTTAAATTTTGTTTCTTTTCTTCTTAATATAACCTTTGATATATGAATTGACATTTTTCCTAATTTGGTATCTAAAGTCTAAACTTCTTTTTGGTCCAATTTGATACTCAAACCCGACAATTTTTCCTAATTTGGTACCTAAACTTGATACTTTTCTTAAGTTAATACTTAAACTTTTAGAGGTCTAATTTGATACTTAAACTTAACTCTTTTTCTAATTTGGTACCTAATCTTTTTTTTGTTTGATTTGGTACTTGTCAAACGTTTACAAATTACTCCAAAATACTAACAATGTTATTTTCTTATAAGGTAGTAAAATAATCAATGCATGACCGATATGTGATAGATAATATGATTTTTATATATTCAATTACTTTTAGTTTTATTTATTTAATTAATTATTTTATTAATTGAAAATAATGAATTTCTTTTAATTTGGGATTTTAAAAATCTTTTTTTCTTATTTAATATTAATACGTTAAGCATAGCTCAATATCTAATTTTTAACATGAATTTCCTCTAATACTAACAATATTTTTGTAGCATAACAAACATAATTTTAACATCGTTAGTTTTTTATGTAATTTATATAACATTTAATAAATTTAAGTATCAAATTAGAAAAAAATTGTCAAGTTCAAATACCAAATTAGACCCAAAAAATTAAGTACTAAATTAAGAAACCTAAAATTAAAATAATCCAAATTAAAATCACCTACGAAATTAAAATCATACATAATAATAACATACTATGAATCTTAAAATTGGGTATTTAAAGATCGAATAACTCAATCTTAGTCAATAATACTAAGTCCTCGTTTGCCATTGTTTAATTTTGATTAAAATACAATTAGTTAATCTAAATATTTTATTTTAATTAAAATGGTTATGTGAATTTTTAAAATAATTAATATCGCTAAAATTCTTTATTAAATTTGTTAGAAATTGTGTGACCCAAATCTCGTCACTTGTTGAAGAAATAAATACTGTGGCAAAATAAGAGGATCTGTACGAACCATACAACACAAGAAATAAAACTATTCTTCTTCTATTTGATTTTGATTAGAATAGGGTTTTTGAACTCTTAAATGGATGTAGTTGAGACTCCTCTTGTATCATTCGTTTTTCAACATTAGTAATTTCTCTTCTCTTCTACCTATGGCTTTTCCAAAAGGGTTTTCCACGTAAAATATATATGTTCTTATTTGCAATCGTTCTACCACCATTATCGACATTTATTATAACAAAATTTAGGTTTGTTACAATGTTATTTTTTGTTACATGGTAACTAAGTTTTTTTTCAAAATATCACACTAACACAAAAAATTCTAAAATATTAACAAATGAACCTAAACTTTTAAATTCGAAAATTAAAGAGGCTAAATCCTAAAAATAAAAAATAAGATTAAATTTAAATATTTAAAAGTAAAAACCTTTAAGTAAATAGTAACCTTCTAATTTTTACATTATAATTAAATTAAGAAATAAATAATTATAATGTAAAGAAAAACATAAAATTGTTTTAATCCTTCAAACATGAACATGTGGTGAGGTCTTTAAATAACTCTAAACTAAACTAATAATTGAGAGATGTAATTTCAATGATTTGATAACGACATTTAAAAAATAATAATTAAAACTGATATAATTTGATCTTTTTCACCCAAATGCCATTGGTAGCATGTCACCACTCCCATTCTAAATTAATGGGCGAATGAGATGGGTTAGATTGGTCTACTTGGCTTCCAATGTTGATTAAATTTCCTCGTCAATCGTATTTGTCATTAAGCACTAACGGACGTGATTAACACCTTAATCACAACCAGTTATTAACTTTTTCTTTTTATTTAGACCATTAATTTAATTACAGATATTTTAGATTATTTTATAATTAATGTGAGGTTGCTGTTGTTCCAACTCACATCCAATGAATCCAAGCCTGCTAAGTTATTGGTAGCTTCATGATTCTCTCCCCCAATATTTTTATCTATTCAGTAAAACAAATTAATTCCAATCCCTTTAATTAATTAACATATTAATCAACTTGTTATACAGCAATGACCACCAACCCGAAACTCAGATAAGATTCGGGTCGTTTATCCATGACTCGAATCGGCCCCATCAGATGGATGTGTGCGAGATGTACAATAAGAGGATAGTTAGAGGAGTCCGCAGTATCAACTCGCACGAATAAAGGAGAGTTCGCGATCTCAATTCATACATACCCAAGGAGTTCACGTGGTGATTTGCGAGGTTTATCAAGCGACCCAGAACGATACACGTGTCCAACATGCCCAAAGTTTACTCAAAATGTCAGCCTTATAAATAGTGGGGTCAAGTTCATAAACAGTGAAATTAAATCATACGCAATGATATTATATATAAATACCCGAATATTCTCTTTAATAAAATACAGAGAAAATTACTCAACACAACTTAATCAATTAAAGTGGATTCAAGTTTCAATTATTATTTGTTGAAATCAATTAAATTGGTTTTGGATTATTTAACTAAAATCAACAGGCTGCGATTGGATAAAATAAAAAAAAGATTAGTCTATTTCAAAATCAAGAGGAAGATTACAAAAATTGGGTGGATTTGAATAAAGTAGGGTGAGGTCAGTAGGTTAAATTATTAATGTTAAGTCACATGATATTTGTGTTGGGAGAGTGGATCCAATGCAATGAGCTCATTAGGGCACGAAAAGTCATATACAAGGTCCTAAGGTTCAGCTGAGCTTTCGTCTTTGGGTTGGACGCGGGGACAAGTCAATGGGAAATCGGTGCTTAGCTCATCAAACATGGCTGTGCCACAAGTTCTAAATATGTTTCCAACCTAGTATTATAAAATATTAATACATGAGGTGGGACGTAGTTGAATTCTCATGTACGATTTTTGTTCACAAGAATTAAGTATATTTTATGACTAATTATTTACCTATTTGAAAATCACCTATAATTAATAGATTAGTCGTTATTGTTGGTAATTTAATACTTTAATTTTGATAAAAAAATATTAATATATGTTGGATCGAGTGGAGAAGAGTTGAATGCTCTTTAGTAAATCTTTTTTTTATAAATATTGTAAATGAAAAAATTAGTGTTAATATAATTTAAATTCTATTTAGAAATTTTATCTAACTCGACTTTAAATTTAATTGAGATGATTGCAATGATATTTATGAATTTAGAAAATATGATATATTCGAATTCAAAGTCTAATTTAAACACAGTTGGATAATGATTTGAGAAGTTAATGTTGTAGTGGTGTGGCACGCACGCCTCTTCAAAGAAATCGATTGCGTGGAAGATTAAATCCTAGTTTTTATAGCATGCCTACGAATTAGTGATATTACTTGATAAAATAAAATTATTTTATCTATATTATTTATTAAGTGTTTTATTGAATTAGAATCACCTTCAATCGGATCATTAATTTAGTTAATAAGTTACGTAAATGTTCTTTCGTATTTAAAATAAGTAAATATACATATAGTGATATTTATATCCATGCCAACCTAATTAGTAAAATTTTAAATTTACCATTCAACTAAAACTTCATTTTAATATATTTTGTACATTTTATTTTAATATGCACAAGTTATTATCTCCATTAGTTGTATATATTAATAATGTTGTTAATTGAGTTGGTGTCACAAGTCAACTCGACACTAACTCACAATTGTTGACGAAATTATGATAAATAATTATAGTGCATTTAGTATTGTTTATCGATGTATTTATATGTGTAAATTTTGTTTTACTCACAATTTAATCTATTTTTAAATTTTAATATCATACATATTTAATGTGTTATTATGATTAGTTAATTTCAAACCATGCGTTTTATTATTTATTGTAATTTATTTTTGGACACACATCTCGTATTCTAAATCAGTAGTTTCCACACGCATACTGTAATAAGATTTCTAGTATTAATGTAATTTTTAATTTCATAAATATAGTTTAAAGAAACACGTGGTAGTGTTAACTCGATGTAATTTCTTTCATTTCACTATTCTTTGGAATCTTTTATTTCACCGTTGATACATAAAATAATAATCATTTATATTATTTATTAAATTTTTATTGGGTTGGTGCTACCCATCAATCGAGTCCCAACTCGCTTAGGGAATTTTCAAAAAACTATTGTATTTGCTAAGTAAGTTATATGATCATGTGGGTGTTTTTGTCTTTTATACTTTTATAAATAAAAAATATTCATAATGAAATTTGAACCACCGATACTATGCATATAAAACTTTTTCATTTATCATTTGAATTTAAGCAATTTTTTGTTTTTATGTGAAATTTTAATAGATATATTTTGTGATATACATTTTAATATCCATGTATTATTATTATAGCCCTAACTAAGTTGATATCATAAGACAATCTAGAACCAACTCAGTTATGAAAATTACAAAATGTACTTCTATAATTAAAATAAGTTATATTATTTGAGGACACTTTGGTCTTTTTATTTTAATAAATATATATATATATGATGAGATTTGAACCTGCACCAATTGAATTAGTAAAATCGTAAATTTACTATTCAACCAAAGCTTCATTTTGTTTTTCCATACGTTTTGTTTTAATATGCACAATTTATTACATGTGTGTTGTATATATTAATATTGTACATATTTCATTTGTTATTATTAATTAGTTTTAAACCATTTATTTCATTATTTATTTTATGTTATTTTCAAACGCACCTGTACAAGCCCAATAATGCCCGGGCCCAAGCAAACAAATATGCCCGGGCCCAAACCAACAAACAAGACCTGCACCTATGACCAAGAATTAGCATTAACACAAAGAAACTAAAAATCAAAAGAGAAACCCTAGCCATGAAGAAGCCACCAAAGAACTTCCAACACCTCCAAAGAAACCTCTCCAAGCGCCAGTAGGACTCGGAGATCAGCCCCTCCACGTGCGCCATTCGCACAACCACCTGCAAATAAAAACGGACTAAGAGTCCACAAAAGAAAGGGATTGTAAACTAATGCATTTTCGTAGGCTATAAAAGCCTAGATTTGTATGAATAAAAGGGAGAAGGAGGAAAATAGAGAGAAAAAAGGATCGAAAGTGCAGATCCGGAAATTTTTTTGAATAAAAAGGTTTTTTTTTAGTGATTCATCTTTTATTTTTATTTGTTTTTAATTTATTTTTTCGCTTAAAATATAAAAATAAGGGGAGGGGAACTTACCTAGTCGCCGGATTCATCGAATCGGCGCCACCTCCGTCGCAATCGGAGCCTTGGCGCAAGACTGGCGGCGGCGACGGCATGAAATAGTGAAACCCTAGCAGAGGGTTTCTCTGCTATTGAGACTTGAAAAGGGAGAAATGAATTTAAAAGGAAAAATTGGTTTAAATAGCATTTTCAAAACGGCATCGTTTTGGGGGAAGGGGATCCGCGCGTTTCGTTAAATTGGGCCATTTACGCAATTGGTCCCTCCCTTTTGCAATGCGTTTCAATTAAAACCTGTTTTGTTTTTTTTAAAAATTTGGGCCACATATTTTATTTTTGTTTCAATTTGGTCCCCCGCTGCACAGCGTTTTGGAAGGTGGGAATAATTTCCCTTTTGGTCCTCCACTGTTGTGCGCGCATTCAACGTGGTCCTGTCTTTTAATTTGCTTCAAATTTACCCATTTTTTTTTCTTTTTAAGTTCAATTTAGTTTTTTTTAGCTACTTTATTTATTTAATTTGTATTTTTTTTATTTAAAAAATTATGCTATATCATGATTTCATTTATTATTATTATTACCATTATTTCATCCATACATAGGCATATTTTATACACCATATCTAAGCATCTTTAATATACATATATTTTAGGCTTTTGTTTTATATATATTATCTTATTTCCATAATTTTAGCATTCATATATATATATGCTTATATACATACGTTTTTATATATGCTTCTTTTGTTATTATTTTTTTCAATTTTTATATATTTTATATTTCATATATTTATGTATACTCATATATTTCTTTTATTTTGTAAATATATACATATGTATTTCTATACTTTTATTTTGTTTTCAACATATGTATTTGTATTTGATATATTTGGTATATTCCATTCTTTTTTTACATGTATGTCTGGTACGTGTGTTTGATATATATTATATTTATATATATATTTGCAAATATTTATTCGTATATGTTGTAAATTAAAGGATCTCAGATCATATTGTATATTAACTTTTTAGCAAACCTTTTTGAAAATATATTTTGGTTTTAACCATTCATCAAAGTTATTTTCTTGATCTAAAGGTTTTTTTTAATAAAGCATTATTGGAAGTGTGGGATTTTCGAGGGAAATTGAGCCCTAACGTATTGGGTTCTGATTTTCTTTGTCAATCCTAAATGACCGAGAATATTTTTTATTCAAAATGCATAAAAATCATTTTTGGGAACTTAACTTTTTGTGCCCTAACGTATTGGGTGTGGCATGTTACTTTCTCGAAATAAAGATTTTCGTATAAAATAAAAGTGATATTCAAAGTTTGGGCATTATGAGGAATTATACCCTAACGTATTGGGACTCGATTTCTGTACATGACTCGAGCAATTGATTATCCTTTTTCAAATTCCATCATTTGAGTTGATTTTAAAATCTTTTTAAACCTTCGACACTAAGACATTAAATAATCAATTTGGTACCAATTTTGGGCGTTACGAGGGTGCTAACCCTTCCTCGTGCGTAACTGACTCCCGAACTCGTTTTCTCAAAATTCGTAGACCCAAAATCATTTTAAGGTGAGCCAATCACACCTTAACAAAGGATCGGTGGCGACTCCAATTTTTATTTTTAAAGTCGATAACTAAAATTTTTGTTTTCAAAAAACGGTTTCGACAGCTTGGCGACTCCGCTGGGGACACTTGAGAGTCGAGCCATAAACTGATTATATTTGTCTTTGTGTCGAAAATCAAAAGTTTTAAAAAATTCATGAGTTCCCTTCGCATTCATCGTTTTTCCATCTTGGTATGTTGGTAGCCTTGCATTTGCATTTTGCATTTTACCCTTAAGTGTGAGCGAGAAACTAGTCCTTCGTGAGGTTTTCACCTCCGCAGGTAGTGGATCGCTTCCGGATACATCTGTACCTATGTCTTCGTGAGATTTTCATCTCCGTGCAGCCATAGGGAAATGTATTCTCTGAATCGAACTCGATCCATATGAGCCTATAATGGGTGAAGATCGAGGAATCACTGGTTCGGTACCTTTACCTTAGAAGCCAAACCGCATATAGTGAACCTTAGGAACTTACCTAGGCGTAATTACTCTAAACCTTAGTAGATACCGACTAGGAGTTTTATTATTTCTTGATTGTATTGGATTTAATATTTATACCGATACTAACCCGCTTTTGTTTTGTTTTGGTTATGATTGCATTGCATTTGCATTGTAGAAAAGAGATGTTGATTCAAGTTTGATTACTAATTTAGAAAGCCTATCATAAGAAAACGGGTTTCTTGATAAAATGGAAAATAGTACGGCAGCCTGAATATATTTCAAGAAATACAAGAAGGGCGATGGAAGAATTTGTGACTTTTCTTTGGGGCCCGAGGATTCAAGATGATTTGTCTAAGAGCTTTCAACATTCCAAATTTCTTAAAGAAGCTAATGAGCATTACGAGGATAGGCAGACAACGGATTGCGACCAGAATCAAGCAGAAGGAGCTAGCAGTGACATCTATTGGAAGTTCGCGAAGTTTATCTTAACATCCGGATGAAAAAGGAGAAGATGTATTTGCTTCGAGTATGAGGGCAAAGCCGTATATATATCCGCTTTATGTAAAGAAATTTGTCCTCTAGTAAGGTTTTCTAAATGGAATTGAATCAGATCAACGTCTCTTTATGCATTCATTTCATGCATTCGCATTTCATTACATCATATGCATTAAAGTCCATTAAAAGATCCTAATTGATTAAAATCATTGCTCAGTTAACCTGGAAACCAACCAACTAACCCGACACCGATACGGAACTCGAGCAAAGACAAAAGATATAGATCAGAGATTAGAAAAGCTCGAACAGTACCAGAAGGAGATGCAAGAGCGGTTAGACAAGATGAAACAAGAAATGTCTGAGAAGATGCGAGAATCCCAGGAAGATATAGTGGCAAAGTTAACCCAACTAATAACTAAGGGAGGTGACAAAGGAAAGGGCCCCATGGCAGATATCGATGAGGGAAATGATGATGAACTTTTCTATCCTCTAGGTTTCACCCCTCCACATGAGCGAGCTCAAGCAGAATACCCGCGCAAATCTACTGTCACCATCATGCCTCAGCAATTTCGAGCTGGTATTTCGAACCTCCAAACTGGGCCGGGTTTTAATCCTGAAAACAACCCCGTGAACCCTGCCATTCCGGACTTTGACGAAGTGGCTGAGAAAGAAAGAATAAAGGTGGAATTACCGAAACAGTTAGATGATCGATGCAAGTGGCTCGAGGAGAAGTTCAAAGCGATGGAAGTCACTGAAAGTTATCGAGGCATTGATGCAAAAGAGCTGAGTTTAGTGCCAGATCTTGTTCTCCCTCATAAGTTTAAGATGCCTGAATTCAAGAAGTACAATGAGACGACTTGCCCAGAGGCTCATATCACCATGTTCTGCAGGCGAATGGCTGGATACGTTAATAATGACCAACTATTAATACATTGCTTCCAAGATAGCCTCACAGGGGCAGCATCTAAGTGGTACAATCAACTGAGTCGTACCACGATTGGTTCATGGAGGGATTTGGCCCAAGCATTCATGAAACAGTATAGTCATGTGACGGACATGGCTCCTGATAGAATTACCCTTCAAAACATGGAGAAGAAGCCGAGTGAAAGCTTTAGGCAGTACGCACAGAGATGGAGGGAAGTCGCAGTCCAAGTTCAGCCACCGCTCTTGGAGAGAGAAATGACCATGCTATTTATTAACACACTGAAGGCACCGTTCATTATGCATATGTTAGGGAGCGCTACAAAAAGCTTTTCTGACATAGTTATGAACGGTGAAATGGTCGAAAATGCTATAAGGAGCGGGAAAATCGATGCAGAAGAGAGTAACAAGAGGTCAGTCTCAAGCAGAAGAGAAAATGATGTGAACAGTATGGGTTACTCTAAATAAGTTACAGTGAGTCAGCCAAGGAAGGTGGTTGGTAACCAACAAAATTCATCAAGGCAGGGTTCTGGTATGAAAACTGAGAAGTTCCAGTTTACACCAATCCCAGTACCGTATAGGGAACTGTATCAAATTTGTTTGATGCACATGTTGTTTCCCCTTTTCATGTGAAGCCTCTACAACCTCCGTATCCCAAATGGTATGATGCGAACGCACAATGTGAATACCACGCGGAAATTACGGGACATTCGATTGAGAATTGCACTGCCTTCAAGAAGCAAGTTGAAAGACTCATCGACATGGGTGTTGTCAAGTTCGGTGACTCATCAAGTGTAGAAAATCCATTACCCTATCATTATTGATAATGGAGGGAATGCAATGCTTTCTGGTCAGATATTCGCCTGGGAGGTGTTAAAAATAATGGGACTGCAGAGGAAACCCTATATTATTTAGAGTCCATTAGAGTAATGTTCGAACACACTTGTTGCTTTTAGCCTAGAAGCAATAAAAACTTCTTTGTGAAATGGGCTCATGTCTGAACATTATTATTTTAATGAAATACATTATCGCAATCATCTTTTTTCATTCTTTTGGATTTTTTCTACCAAACCATTCATTCATTCATTCATATTATTCATACATTCTTTTGTATATTCTCGGATACCTACTATGGGTCCCCAGATATCAATGTCATGAGTGACGCCTTTCTGTGCTCAAAATTTCCTTTTGAGTGAGACATGTGTTTAGAGGATCTCATGACTTTGAAGATGACATAGATTGTAGCTTATCTCCGACTTGAGGAGGGTGATAGAATAAGAGGATAGATGATCCTACATCACAATGAATTATCGAAATTGTGAGCTTGGTGAAGATTGGAATTGACATGACCACAAAGACGAGGGGACCTTATAGAGCTACCCCAAGAATTCAATGATGTCTTCACATGGTCATACCCAGATATGCTCGGGTTAAGCACTAGCTTGTAATCTGAATAACAGCATGATGTCAGAAATGGGCAGTAGGTTCAACATCGATGCTATGAACGATGCAGTAAACTTTCTTTGCTGGGGCAATATCCTCCTCTTTGGCTTATCATAGCTTTACTCATTGAAGTCGAATTGTCATTTCTCTACATTTTATCCTAAGAGGAAAACCCCAAGGTTCGTCCCAAAGAATTTCGCAAGAGGGTTAGGAGAAAAGCCCTAGCAGCAATTGATTTCTTTTTGTTTTTTTAAAATGGAATAGATTTGATTTCAATTTTTTTCCTTTGGTTAATTTAAGACATAAGCAAAATGGCGCTGTTTGGGGGAGGGAATCATGATTCGACCTTAGATGGTCTATTTGTGCATTTGGTCCCCTATTCTTGTTTGTATGCTTAAATTGAATTTGATTTCTTTTAATTTTACCCGCATACTTTATTTCTGTTTCAATATGGCCCTTATTTGCTGCAACAATTGGAGAAAGTGGATTAATTTCTCGATGGGTCCTCCTTTGGTTGTGCTGCGTTTGATGTGGTCCCTATGCGCTTTTTTTAACTTTAAATTCGCCCTTAATTTTTTTTTTTTTTTGATTTAATCCTTCATCTTAGTTTTTAATTTTTAATGTTGTTGATATTATTATCATATCTTTATTATTATATTGTTCATTATTTCTATCATCATTATTTTTCTATTTTTATACATTAACACACGCATTTCTTTTTATATATATATATAATATATACGTATAATTTTTATAAATGCATACGCATTCTTATATATATATATTATGTTTTTCATATTTTATATACACATATATACTCACAATCTATAAATATATATACTTTATTTTTTTATTTTATACATGTACAAAGTTATATTTTATTTTTACAATTTTGTATACATCTATAAATTTTACATTTCACATATATATATACTGTATTTGTAAATATATACATATACATACATTTTTTTTGTTTTAACGTTTATATACTTTATATTATACACATATATACTTATACATTTTTTTGTTTTTTATACACATATGCATATCTTTATATTTCTATCTTATTTTTATGATCTTCATATACTCATATACATGTATTTTTTTATTTCTTTTAGAAGTTATTATATGTCTTTTATTTTATATGTATACTTATATACTTGTTTTAATATGTGCATATACATGTTTTCAAAATTTATTTATGTATCATACTTATATTTTGAAAATACATATATGCATATAATTTAAAATTAAAATATTGATTTTATGTGATACATTAGCATTTTTCCACACATTTCTAAAGAAAATATATTTTGGTCTTGACAAAGTGATTAAATCATCGTCTTTCATAAATTTTCAAATATTTGGCATTCATAATTCTCGAGAAAAACCGTATCCTAACTTACTGGATTGCGATTATTTCTTGGTGAATTTAGAAAACCAGGTATTCATTTTGAAATAAATTCACAAATTTTAAATAAAAGCTTATTCTCGGGAATTCAAAATGTTGGGTCCTAACTTACTGGTCATGACATTTTCTTCTCGAGATAAGAATTTTCAAAAGCAAATGCAATATTCTGTATTTTGAAGATTTAAAAATATTGTGCCCTAACTCACTGGGTGTGGTGTTTTATTTCTTTGAAATAAGAATGTCTTATCGTTTTAATCCATTCATGAAATAAAAAGTTTCCTTTTAAAATCTTTTCAAATTTTCGACACCAAGGCATTTAAAAAAAATCAATTTGGTATCAATTTTGGGCGTTACGAGGGTGCTAATCCTTCCTCGTATGTGAATCGACTCGAACTGCTTTTCTCAAATTTTGCAGACCAAAATTATTTTTAAGGTGGGCCGATCACACCTTAATAAAGGATCGGTGGTGACTCCCATTTTCGTTTTTAAAGTCGACAACCAAAATTTTTGTTTTCAAAAAAACGGTTTCGACAGCTTGGCGACTCCACTGGGGACAATACGGCCGTGTTTACTTACAAGGATATGCCAGGGTTGAGTACCGACATGGTAGTCCATCGTCTCCCTATAAGAGAAGATTGCAAGCCAGTGCAGCAAAAACTCAGAAGGATGAGGCCTGATATCGTGTTGAAGATAAAGGAGGAGATCCAAAAGCAGTTTGATGCCGGATTTTTGCAAGAAGTCAGGTATTCTGAGTGGGTGGCCAACATCGTACCAGTTCCAAAGAAAGATGGAAAGGTACGAATGTGTGTGGATTATCGGGATTTGAATAAGGCTAGCCCGAAAGACAACTTCCCATTACCCCACATCGACACATTGGTAGACAATACGGCAGGCTATTCATTATTTTCCTTCATGGATGGTTTTTCGGGGTACAATCAGATAAAGATACATCCTGAGGACATGAGAAAGACTACATTCATCACGTTATGGGGGACGTTCTGCTATAAAGTGATGCCGTTTGGATTAAAGAATGCAGGAGCGACATACCAAAGAGCCATGGTAGCTTTGTTCCATGACATGATGCACAGGGAAATCGAGGTTTACGTTGATGATATGATCGCGAAATCTAGAACGGAGGGCGAACATGTGCGAGTCTTGAGAAAGTTATTCTTAAGATTGAGAAAGTTCCAGCTCAAGCTTAATCCAGCGAAGTGCACTTTTGGGGCCAGGTCAGGAAAGTTGCTAGGCTTCATAGTCAGTGAAAAGGGAATCGAGATTGACCCAGACAAAGTCAAGGCAATACGAGATTTACCTCCACCTCGCACTCAGAAAGAAGTTCAAGGTTTCCTCGGAAGACTGAATTACATCGCTAGGTTCATTTCACAACTGACTGAGAAATGTGACCCTATATTTCGTCTTCTGAAGAAACATAATCCTGGTACTTGGGATGAGGAATGCGAAGAAGCTTTTAACAAGGTGAAACAGTATTTGTCTAATACTCCAGTGCTGTCACCACCTAACCCAGATAGGCCTCTGATATTGTATCTAACGATATTCGACAATTCCATGGGGTGTGTGTTAGGTCAACATGATGAAACAGGGAGGAAAGAAAGGGCGATATATTATCTCAGCAAGAAATTCACTGACTGTGAAATGAGATATTCACCTATTGAGAAATTATGATGTGCTTTGATTTGGACAACCCGAAGATTAAGGCAGTACATGTTATACCATACGACTTGGCTAATCTCAAAGTTAGACCCGTTAAAGTATATGATGGAGTCAACTGCTTTGAATGGGAGAATGGCCAGATGGCAGATCTTACTGTCTGAATTTGATATTGTCTATGTGAGCCAAAAGGCTGTGAAAGGGAGTGCAATTGTTGACTTTCTAGCTAGTAGAGCTCTGGAGGACTACGAGCCGTTGAGTTTTGATTTCCCAAATGAGGACCTGATGTGTGTAGCCGCTACTGAAGAAAGTCCCCAAGAAGGTCACAGTTGGAAGCTAAACTTTGATGGAGCCTCGAACGCTGTAGGCAATGGAATTGGGGCAGTCCTGGTGTCCCCAAATGGTGATCATTATCCTTTCACTTGCAAATTGGATTTTGATTAAACAAATAACATGGCAGAATATGAAGCATGCGTCATGGGTATTCGTGCAGCTATAGAGCGAGGAATCAAAGTGCTAGAGGTCTATGGAGATTCAGCATTGGTGATATATCAGCTCAGGGGTGAATGGGAAACGAGAGATCCCAAATTAATCAGTTATCGAAAGTTGGTCCTAGAATTGATTAAGGAGTTTGAGGACATCACTTTTTGCTATCTCCCACGAGATGAGAACCGGATGGCTGATGCACTAGCTACCTTAGCTTCCATGATCAAACTGAATAGACATTGGGGATATGAAACCAATCCAAATGAGTATCTATGAAGACCCGGCTCATTGTTACAATATTGAAGAAGGGGAAATTGATGATAGTCCTTGGTATCAAGATATATTACGGTATGTAAAAAATCGTGAGTATCCTGGCCAGGCAACGGAGAATGAAAAGAGAACTCTGAGAAGACTAGCCATTGATTACGTCTTAGATGGGGAGATCTTGTACAAGAGGGGAAAAGATCAGTAATCGCTAAGATGTGTGGACGCCGTAGAAGCAAAGAAAATTCTAGAAGAAGTCCATGAGGGCATCTGCGAACGCATGCCATGGGTTCACAATGGCTAGGCGGAGTTATGAGATTCGGTACTCTTGGTCTACCATGGAAGGGGATTGCATCAATTATTCCAAGAAGTGCCATAAATGTCAAATCTATGGTGATAAAATGCATGCACCTCCTTCACCTCTTCATGTCATGGCTTCTCCATGGCCTTTCTCCATGTGGGGTATGGATGGTATCGGGCCAATATCGCCGAAGGCTTCAAATGGGCATCGTTTTATATTCGTGGTTATTGACTACTTCACCAAATGGGTAGAAGCTGCTTCGTATGCTAATGTTACAAAGTCATCAGTCAGTAAGTTCTTGAAGAGAGAGATCATATGTCGGTATGGAATGCATGAAAGAATCATATCCGACAATGCGTTGAATTTGAACAACAGCTCAATAGCAGAGGTCTGCAGTCAATTCAAGATCAGACATCACAATTGTCGCCAGACGCTCAAAATGAATGGTGCAAGAGAAGCGCCAATAAAAATATGAAGAAGATTGTAGGAAGATGATCGAGACTTACAAGGATCGGCACGAAATTACCGCTTGCCCTCATTGCTTATCGAACGTCAACTCGAACCTCCACCGGGGCAACGCCTTTCTCCTTAGTTTATGGCATGGAGGCAGTCTTGCCCATCGAAGTTGAAATCCCTTCACTCCGGGTTTTGTCTGAGCTACAATTGGATGAAGCGGAATGGGTTCAATCTCGATACGATCAGTTGAACTTGATAGAGGGAAAGAGGCTAAAGGCTATTCAAAGACGGCGACGTATTTTAAAAGAATGATGCGAGCCTACAACAAGAAAGTCCGACCCAGAGAATTTCACAAGAGGGAACTAGTGTTGAAAAAGATCCTTCCTATACAAAAGGATTTTAGAGAAAGATAGAGGCCAAATTAGAAGGGTCCATATGTTTTAAAGAAAGCCTTTTCTGGAGAAGCTTTGATCTTGAATGAGATGGATGGTAACAATTTACAAAGTCCTGTAAACTCAGATTCAGTCAGGAAATACTCTGCTTAAAAAAGGTGGGACCAAGGTGAAAGCCTACAAAGGGCGCCTTGAGTCAAAAAAAAAAAAACCAGGGTGAAACCCTACAAAGGGAGCCTTGAGCAAAAAAAATGGAGAGGCTAAGGTGAAAACTCGCAAAGGGCGCCTTAGACCAAAGGGGATTTGAGTTGAAAACCCAAAAAGGGCGGCTCAAATATTGATCAGAATGAGGCATGAAGTAATCAGAGCAGCTCAAATCTCGATCGAATGGGATATCTGATGGTCTTGCTATACCAGAATCAGCAGGAAAGGGTATGCGACATCTTGAGGCATCGATAGAGTATGGTAGATCTCCTAAACACATGTCAAACCCAGAAGGGTCTTCAGCAAGTTTGTACAGAGGAGTTCAAGCTACGATATCTGGGGCACCTAATACTTATACCATTTTTGTTATTCTTGGAACACTTCATTCATTTCTAAGATACACATTTCTTTGTCATTTATCTTTATTATCTTTGATCACTTATTCATTTCAAGCTATGCTCAGAACCAACTCTATTCTTATCCATAATTTTTTTTGCAAGCATGTTGCATTAGAATAATGATTATTGGACTAATAAAATTTTCACAAGGGAAGTTTTGCATATTACTCTAGAAGTTTCTGAATAATATAGGAACCTCAAACAGGACTATTGTTTAGAACGCACTAGGTTGGAAATCTGATAAAGAAGAGTCTAAATTAAGACTATCCCTTTGAATTTTCTTGTCCAACAAATGGCAAGATGTCGTGTTGTTGACAAAGCTTCAATGAACAAGCAAGCAATGATCACCGAATAATAAGAAGAAGTTGTTCTTGGAGAAGAATTCTTTATTTGTGCATGAGCATTTGGTACAACACCCTGGGAATGGTGTAAGAGACCAAAAAGTTTCACATCCTGTATTGTGATAACAGAGGATTGAGAAAAGGCCAAATCTTTTACTCTTGGGTTACAGCGGAAAAGATGGTACAATTTTTTGCATCTCAGTGGATCAAACTTGGAGGTTTACAGTGGGGGGCAATTTGGTCAAGTGCTTATTGGGTTCTTCAGCCTAGGATAAAGGCGCTATAGTACATTAAGCGATAAGACCTTAATAAACTTGGAGTAATGATAACTCGAGCGTTAAAATATCATTTTCATGACATTTTGCATTCATTCAAATGTCATTCATACATGTCTAGTTAGGGGCATTTGATTCATTCTGATCATGACATCCTAATCACTAGGCATAATTAGGTTCATAAGATGAATCATACAGGTCATGTTCCACAGAGAGCAGATCGGTGAAATCATAAGCCTTATCTCCCTGAGTAACAGTGGAGCAGGTTGAAAGATAACAGATCCTGTCTTTCTATGCTGGTAGCGAAGTGGATCGAAGATAACAGATCTTGTCTTCCCATACTGGTGGCGAAACAGATCGAAGAAAGCAGATCTTGTCTTCATGTACTGGCGCGAAGTAGATCAGAGATAATAGATCTTGCCTTCCCATACTGGTGGCGAAGTAGATCGAAGGAAAAAGCAGATCTTGTCTTCATGTATTGGCTTGAAGTAGATCGAAGATGGCAGATTTTACCTCCCTGAGGTTACAGTGGAGTACATTGAAGCCAGTAATCTTAACTTCCTTAGTAGTGCAGTGGAACAGATTGAAGCTACGACGGCGGATCTGGTTTCCCTGATATTGCAATCAAAAAGATTGAAGCCACAACGGCGGATCTACTTCCTTAGCAGTGCAGTGGAACAGATTGAAGCTACGACGGCGGATCTGGTTTCCCTGATATTGCAATAAAAAAGATTGAAGCCACAACGGCGGATCTTACTTCCTTAGCAGTGCAGTGGAACAGATTGAAGCTACGACGGCGGATCTGGTTTCCCTGATATTGCAATTAAAAAGATTGAAGCCACAACGGCGGATCTTACTTCCTTAGCAGTGCAATGGAATAGATTGAAGCTACGACGGCGGATCTAGTTTTCCTGACATTGCAATTTAAAAGATTGAAGCCACAACGGCAGATCTTACTTCCCTGACGGTGCGGTGGAACAGATTGAAGCTACGATGGCGGATCTGGTTTCCCCGACATTGCAGTTGAACAAATTGAAGAAATTAATCCTATCTCCTTGAGGTTGCAGTGGAGAGGATTAAAACCGCTGATCTCATCTGTCTGAAGTGGCAGTAGAGCAGATCGCATCAGATTTACCTTTAAGTTGTAGCAGAACAAATTGAAGCTACAAGTCTTATCTCCCTGAAGTTGCAGTGGAGCAGATTAAAGATAGCAAATTTTGAAGCTACAGCATGCGAATCTTATCTCCCAGACATTCCAGTGGAGTAGATTGGAGCACCAGTTCCTATACCTCTGAAGATGCAGTAGGTTGGAATGGTGCAACTTGAAGAAGAAAAGCACTGAAGAAGGTGAGGCTCAGTAGGACCGGGCACAATTGGGCTTTTAGTCTTTGCTCTATTCCTGATTACGACAATGAGCAAAGAGGGCAACAGACAAGCCCAATAATGCCCGGCCCAAGCAAACAAATATGCCCGCCCAAACCAACAAACAAGACCTGCACCTATGACCAAGAATTAGCATTCAACACAAAGAAAACTAAAATCAAAGAGAAACCCTAGCCGCAAAGAAGCCACCAAAGAACTTCCAACACCTCTAGCAAACCTCTCCAAGCGCCGTAGGACTCGGAGATCAGCCCCTCCACGTGCGCCATTCGCACAACCACCTGCAAATAAAAACGGACTAAAAGTCCACAAAAGAAAGGGATTGTAAACTAATGCATTTTCGTAGGCTATAAAAGCCTAGATTTGTATGAATAAAAGGGAGAAGGAGGAAAATAGAGAGAAAAAAGGATCGAAAGTGCAGATCCGGAAATTTTTTTGAATAAAAAGGTTTTTTTTTAGTGATTCATCTTTTATTTTTATTTGTTTTTAATTTATTTTTTCGCTTAAAATATAAAAATAAGGGGAGGGGAACTTACCTAGTCGCCGGATTCATCGAATCGGCGCCACCTCCGTCGCAATCGGAGCCTTGGCGCAAGACTGGCGGCGGCGACGGCATGAAATAGTGAAACCCTAGCAGAGGGTTTCTCTGCTATTGAGACTTGAAAAGGGAGAAATGAATTTAAAAGGAAAATTGGTTTAAATAGCATTTTCAAAACGGCATCGTTTTGGGGGAAGGGGATCCGCGCGTTTCGTTAAATTGGGCCATTTACGCAATTGGTCCCTCCCTTTTGCAATGCGTTTCAATTAAAACCTGTTTTGTTTTTTTTTTAAATTTGGGCCACATATTTTATTTTTGTTTCAATTTGGTCCCCCGCTGCACAGCGTTTTGGAAGGTGGGAATAATTTCCCTTTTGGTCCTCCACTGTTGTGCGCGCATTCAACGTGGTCCTGTCTTTTAATTTGCTTCAAATTTACCCATTTTTTTTTCTTTTTAAGTTCAATTTAGTTTTTTTTAGCTACTTTATTTATTTAATTTGTATTTTTTTATTTAAAAATTATGCTATATCATGATTTCATTTATTATTATTATTACCAGTATTTCATCCATACATACGCATATTTTATACACCATATCTAAGCATATTTAATATACATATATTTTAGGCTTTTGTTTTATATATATTATCTTATTTCCATAATTTTAGCATTCATATATATATGCTTATATACATACGTTTTATATATGCTTCTTTTGTTATTATTTTTTTTCAATTTTATATATTTTATATTTCATATATTTATGTATACTCATATATTTCTTTTATTTTGTAAATATATACATATGCGTATTTCTATACTTTTATTTTGTTTTCAACATATGTATTTGTATTTGATATATTTGGTATATTCCATTCTTTTTATTACATGTATGTTGGTACGTGTGTTTGATATATATTATATTTATATATATATTTGCAAATATTTATTCGTATATGTCTGTAAATTAAAGGATCTCAGATCATATTGTTTATTAACTTTTAGCATACCTTTTGAAAATATATTTTGGTTTTAACCATTCATCAAAGTTATTTTCTTGGTCTAAAGGTTTTTTTAATAAAGCATTATTGGAAGTTTGAGATTTTCGAGGGAAATTGAGCCCTAACGTATTGGGTTCTGATTTTCTTTGTCAATCCTAAATGACCGAGAATATTTTTTATTCAAAATGCATAAAAATCATTTTTGGGAACTTAACTTTTTGTGCCCTAACGTATTGGGTGTGGCATGTTACTTTCTTGAAATGAAGATTTTCGTATAAAATAAAAGTGATATTCAAAGTTTGGGCATTATGAGGAATTGTACCCTAACGTATTGGGACTCGATTTCTGTACATGACTCGAGCAATTGATTATCCTTTTTCAAATTCCATCATTTGAGTTGATTTTAAAATCTTTTTAAACCTTCTACACTAAGACATTAAATAATCAATTTGGTACCAATTTTGGGCGTTACAAGGGTGCTAACCCTTCCTTGTGCGTAACTGACTCCCGAACTCGTTTTCTCAAAATTCGTAGACCCAAAATCATTTTAAGGTGAGCTGATCACACCTTAACAAAGGATCGATGGCGACTCCAATTTTTATTTTTAAAGTCGATAACTAAAATTTTTGTTTTCAAAAAACGGTTTCGACAGCACCTTTATATTCTAAATATATGATTTCCACACACATACATGTGTGATAAAATTTCCAATATATATTAAGCACGTTATGTAATGTTTATACCTATAATTCATGACATTTTTACTACAAAATTTTCATATTAATTAAATTTGTTGTCATATTCATTTTATATTTTGTATTTTATATCGTGTCTAAAATATGAGTCGGAGGATATTTGCATTGCACAAGTATGTGAATAGGGTTTTGGTTTATACATATACACACACGAGAGGGAGATTCATTTGCAAAAGTTTAAAATAATTTTTCCTACTTTAATTGTTTTTATGATTAATATCTTAATAATTTATCAATCATATTCTATATTTTATTCATGTAGTTTATAAATGTTATATTTGAAATAAATTGAAAATTTTATTTATTTTATGTAAAAATTCAACAATTAAATATATATTAATATAAACAATATTTTATATCAAAATGATAAAAATATCGATTGATTTGAAATTTTATATTAAATGCAAGTGCAATTATAGTAATATATTGAAATGTTGTATTATTAAAATATTGATTGTATAAAAGTTTATGGGATAACTTACATTAGGATCATCCTAAAATTAAGGTTTTAGGCACCAATAAAATTTTGCCACATCATCAAATTTTAAAAGCATGAAATAATTATTATATACTCATCTATAGAGAAATTATTTCATGGACCCTTCCCGCCACTTTATTCATGGTCCCTTTCTAATTAGTTCATAATATTCCAACACTTTTTCCATATCATTGATATAGAATTTTGGTAATTTTTTTTACCTTAAACCCCAACCCCAAAATCCTGAATCCTGAACCTTAAATCTAGAATATTAGACCTTGGATCCAAAACCTAAAACCCTAAATTTGTAATCCCAAACCCCTTAAACCTTGAACCTCAAGTCCAAAACCCAAACCCAAACACTGAACCTTAATCTCAAACCCAAAATTATGAACCTCAAGATTTAGGGTTTAAGGTTCGAGTTTGAGGTTTAAGGTAAAATAATTATCAAAATTATGTGTCAATAATATGGAAAAATTATACAAAATTACCTTTTTTTAAAAAAATGGTTGCACAACAATAAAAAAAAACATTAAATTATGGGAAAAAAATAAAATGATTAAAATTTGTAAAAGAAGAAAAGATGTTTATTTATAATTTAAAATTAATTATTTTAAGTAATTTAATTAAAATTAAATTAAGTTGAGGAAGATATTAGATATAGATGAGTATATAATAATATTTTGTTATTTTTAAAATTTGATGACGTGACACTATTTTATTAGTGCCTAAAAATATACTTTTAGGATGATATTAATATCAAGTTTATAGATAAAAATAGATGTGTGGGAATTGGATA